>NW_016810565.1:5324101-5336051 GCF_001698545.2 Rhinopithecus bieti
ATTTTTTTTTTTTTTTTTTTTTGAGACGGAGTCTTGCTCCATCGCCCAGGCTGGAGTGCAGTGGCTGGATCTCAGCTCCTTGCAAGCTCTGCCTCCCGGGTTTACGCCATTCTCCTGCCTCAGCTTCCCGAGCAGCTGGGACTACAAGCGCCCGCCACCTCGCCCAGCTAGTTTTTTGTGTTTTTTAGTAGAGACGAGGTTTCACCGTGTTAGCCAGGATGGTCTCGATCTCCTGACCTTGTGATCCGCCCGTCTCGGCCTCCCAAAGTGCTGGGATTACAGGCTTGAGCCACCGTGCCCGGCCTTAATTTTTTTTTTTAAGAGATGAGGTCTTGCTCTGTGGCCTAGGTGAGGGTACAGTGGTGCAATCATAGTGCAATGCAGCCTCAAACTCCTGATCTTAAGAGATCCTCCTGCCTTAGCCTCCTGAGTAGCTAATACAGGTGTGGATCACCACACCCAGCTCAATTTTAAATTTTTTCTAGAGATAGGGTCTCCCTATGTTGCCCAGGCTGGTCTCGAACTCTTAGCCTCACAGGATCTTCCTGCCTAGGCCTCTCAAAGGGTTGGGATTACAGGTGTGAGCCACTGTGCCCAGGAGTAGAAAAAGCATTTTTAAACGCTCAGCACTTTGAAATGTTTTCTTGCTTCATTCCAAAGTCAAGGCTCCTCCCACAGACTAAAGATCAGAGCTTGAGAAGCTCCACAAATCCTCTGACACTGTAGGCAAAATGTGTGTGTGGCTGGGTGTGGTGGCTCATGCCTGTGATCTCAGCACTGTAGGAAACTGAGGTGGGAGGACTGTTTGAGCTAGAGTTCAAGACCAGCTTAGGCAACACAGTGAGACCTGCATCTCTACAAAAGATAAAACATTAGTTAAGCATGGCAGTGCACATCTGTAGTCCCAGCTACTTGGGAGGCTAAGGTGGGAGGATCACTTGAGCCCTGGAGGCTGCAGTAAGCTGTGATTGTGCCACTGCACTCCAGTCTGGGTGACAGGGTGAGACTTGTCTCAAAAAACAAACAAGAAAAGTGTGTGTGTGTCTAGTGGAGGTAGAGGGTCCTTTTCCAGGAGAGAGTGTCTACAACTTTCCTCAGATTTCCCCAAGGATCAAAATGTAATGGGCCACTGTTTCAAGTTTTGCTTTTAACTTAATTCTTGGTAAGTCATTAGAAGCTGCGAACACGCAGCCAAGAGCTGAACAGGGCCTGTTCCTGGGGAAATAGAAACAACAGGCCTCTTTTCCATAAGCTTTGCAAGCACAAGCCCTGCTGGCAGGGACTTACCTCCCAGTGAGTGTTCCGACTGCAACCACAGACCCTGAAGGATGAAAACCAGAAGACTGAGCTGGATCCTAAAATATTTTAAAGGAAGTGTAAATTGATTAACAGATAGAACACTATAGCATAAAACACACACACACACACACACACACACACGTGCGCATGCGCACACACACGCTCACACTTCTAATTCCTTAGGGCTATATGGCTCTATGTGAAAAGTCTCTTTTCTAGAGAAAAATGTTTCACTACTTGAATGAATGCCGCATTTCAATAATGCTAAATTTCTACCCACCCCCACCCTTTTTTGAGGCAGGATCTCACTCTATCACATAGGCTGGAGTGCAATGGCATGATCATGGCTTGTTGCAGCCTTGACCTCCCAGGCACAAGTGATGCTCCTGGCTCAGCTTCTGAAGCAGCTGGGACTACAGGTGTGTGCCACCATGCCTGGCTAATTTTTTTATTTTTTATTTTGTCGAGATGGAGGCTCCTATGCTGCCCAGGCTGGTCTCAAACTCCTGGGCTCAAGTGATCCTCCTGCCTCTGCCTCCCAAAGTGCTGGGATTATAGGTATAAGCTATTGAGCCTGACCTAAATTTCTATCGTTTTAGGATTTTTCCCTTTTTGTCTTATATCCTTTCATATCTACAGTAATCTGATGAAAGACAGGTAAATGCCCTTCTACAACGTCAGTTTATAGAACCAAGCCCCTTCAGTTGACTCCCTGTGCTGAGTGGTAAGCTCATCGAATAGTGTGCTTGATTGGTCTGGAAAGACAACCATGGCACCCAACTCTATGACACAGAGACTGGGTGAGTGTCCACTGGGTGCAAAACACTATGGAGGCCTGGAAGGATCACGAGATGAGCGAGGCACATTCTAGGTTTTGATCCAGTGGAACACACTCACAGTCACCACTAACTCGGATACAAGATGGAATGATCCATGAAAGAGATACAAATCAAGGTGCTGTGGAATCAAAGGGGAGGGAGGGATGAGGTGACACTGGGAAGCTGGGCCAAGGCTTCGCGGTGCAGATGACTGGACTTGGGCCTCCCAGGAGAGGAAGAATTACCACTGGTGAAGGTGAGATGTGGCCACTCCAGTCGTTTTTTGGACCACAGTGAAGGCGGCAACAGTGTAATAAAAGCAATGGAAGCAACACAGCTCTGGGCATATTTGAGGAATGGCAGGTAGGTCAATGGGCTTACAGCACAGAGTATATGACACTAGTGATGTCACTGCCACGGTAAGGACTTGGATCACTAGGAAATAAGAACACTTTGAATGGTCTTGTCCTTTCAGTAAAAAGAGTGACACGATTGCATGTGTGTTTTAGACAGAAGGGCACTTGGCAGCAGTGTTTAGGATGAAGAGAGAAGAGATTAAGGAAATCGGGAAGAAAAGTAGCAACGGTAATGAAAATAGGAGGCCCTGAGATCACCAGATAATCTAAAAAACCAAGAGAAAGAAACCTGATATATGATTACATTATTTCAATGCTTTCTTTCTATAGTAGGAGCTGTAATTAAGCTCAGAGCTGCAACTAATATACAAATAGAAATCATGTTCACTCGAAGTTCTACCATTTACAAAGCACTTCTGTCTGTGTCATTCATCTGGGCCTCGTAACAATTGTGAGATGTGGACACTGAGTTACAGATGTCCAAGTCACAAGACCAATAGGCAG
Organism: Rhinopithecus bieti; assembly: GCF_001698545.2. Lineage (NCBI taxonomy): Eukaryota > Metazoa > Chordata > Mammalia > Primates > Cercopithecidae > Rhinopithecus > Rhinopithecus bieti. The sequence goes on from NW_016810565.1 coordinate 5,327,079, forward strand.
AGGAGCTAGAACTTCATTGTAGTTCTCTGGCTTCCAGTTTAGAGCTCTGACCCTTATGTTAGGCTAAATGATTAACAGCCTGGTAAAGGAGCCGTCATTGCCTTCAGCCCTCCTGGACCACTCGGGCATAGGTAGAACACGTAACACTGTTTCCTTTAGCCTCTTCCTGCCATCGCGGGCCACATCTGCTTTCTGAGTGGCAGTGCCTGCCCCTTGGGCCCCTCCACCTCACGGCTCAGCTGGCCACCAGTGACCAGCACCCCTTCCATGAAAATGAAGGGAAGGGAGCTGAAACTTGGACCTAGCACCTGGGACATGCCAGCAACTCCATGGGGGATGAAAGGATGATGTGTTGGTTTACAGAAGGGTTATTTCCTCTGTGCAATGGGATTGCACAGATCATTAGGGCACCGGCAACAGAGAACGAGCTTCTGATTCGCTACAGTGTAATGCAGTGGAAAGAACCAGAGTTTAGGAGTCAAACTGAGCTGGGTCCTAACACTGAGTAGGTCACTCACTAACTTAGTGACCTTGGCAAGTTATTTAACTTCTCTACACCTCAATTTCCTAATCAATAAAATCAGAGTTAAAAAAACCTCTTTGACCTGCAGAGCTGCTACAGGGATTAAGGAAAATACACGCACAGTGCTTGGCATGCAAACAGTCAGTGCTCAAGTAATACATGTGGGGAAAGGGCATTTCAACACTCTGACAGGTCATCAGAGTTTCTTTCATCAAATTCACAGAGATGTTGACCTTTTTTTTTTGAGACAGAGTTTCGCTGTTGTTGTCCAGACTGGAGTGCAATGGTGCAATCTCAGCTCACTGCAACCTCCGCCTCCCAGGTTCAAGTGATTCTCCTGCCTCAGCCTCCCAAGTAGCTGGGGCTACAGGCATGCAGCACCACGCCCGGCTAATTTTGTATTTTTAGTAGAGACGGGGTTTCTTCATGTTGGTCAGGCTGGTCTCGAGCTCCCAACCTCAGGTGATCCGCCTGCCTTGGCCTCCCAAAGTGCTGGGATTACAGGCGTGAGCCACCGTGCCCAGCTGACTTTCAAATGAAAATTCACTTTACCATCAAACTCAAAATGTAGAGATATATTCAATCGTGTGTTTAGTACAGTTTGTAAATTCCCATTCAGAGGGTACACTGTAAATGGAATGCAGGCTCATAACAAGGATTTTTTAGCTCTTAAGATGGCTGAGAGACTGTACTCAGAAAATCTGACAATGAACTTGGAAAGAACAATTTGCTGTCAGAAAATTTCAACAGTAAACTTCAACATTACATGGCTGAGGCCACTTGAGGCAATGTTAAAAGTAACACTGTTAAATGCAATTGCAATGTTAAGGCAACTCTAAATAGATATATAACATTTGCTTTGGGACAACTTTATATCACTGTTGATTTCATGCAAAAAATAAACATATTCCAGATGAATTTCTGTAAGAAAAATGGAAATGTAATGTGCATGTTTACCTCTATTATTTTGTCCCAGACGGGACGGTGACCCACAGCGTCCCAGAGAGTGGCATGCTTGTCATGCCCACAGGTCAAGAACTGAGGTTTTGAGGCATGGATGGCCAGTCCCCAGAGCTCATCAGTGTGGCCCTGTAAAGAACCAAGACAAACAGAAGCTCTCTGAGATGCGGCAGTCCACCCTCAGGAGCCGGAAGCGGTGATAAACCGAGGTTTCAGGCTGACTTCATAATTGCTCTCTACAGTTTCTCTCCTCCCATCTTCCGGCAGCCACTGACATTCTGGGGTGGAGGACGGTTATTGTAGTATAAAGCACAGTAATGAGCAACTGTTTGTAATGCTTGATTAGAGTCTGATATAATGCAAAATGAAGAGTGTTTGCTGGGCCTGCTGAGTGGGATCGTACCTGAGTAATGGGTGTGAAGTCCCCTGACAGAGTGCCCTGCAGGACAAAGTTTCGAGTTGTGCCAATCAGGATCACATCGCCTTTCCCCTCGGCCACTGTACGTATTGGACCAAACTGTTCTGGAATCTGCATTGAAAAGTCATATGAAAAGAAAAGATGTACAACTGCATTCAGTTGTTAGCTCGGTCATTCAAAACACTTATTTATCATAATGATAGTCCCTATAACAGTTTTATATACACATATGTATATACATATAATGTACATTCAAATATATATGTTGTATACACATATATACGGAGAGTTTCACATAGACACCACAGCTGGCCAGGCATGGTGGCTCACGCCTGTAATCCAGCACGTTGGGAGGCTGAGGCAGGTGGATCACCTGAGGTCAGGAGTTGGAGACCAGCCTGGCCAACATGCTGAAACCTGTCTCTAGTAAAAATACAAAAATTAGCTGGGCGTGGCAGTGGGTGGCTGTAATCCCAGCTCCTTGGGAGGCTGAGGCAGGAGAATCACTTGAACCTAGGAGGTGGAGGTTGCAGTGAGCTGAGATGACGCCACTACACTCCAGCCTGGGCGACAAGAGAGAAACTCCATCTCAAAAAAACAGATGCCACAGCCAACTGTTGAGTGAGAGATCAAAACCCTAAGCCTTACTTTTAAACTACAAACATTTTACATATCTTTATATATCTTAGAAGCATCAGCAAGAACAAGGTTAAGAAAAAGCATTTTCCTCAACAAAATTTAAAAATAAGGAATGCTACTGGTAAGTTTTGTCTTTACTTTTTATAATTTCTGATAGCAACAGTAGATACAATTCAGAAAGTAAAGAATAATGTAGGCCAGGCGTGGTAGCTCACATCTGTAATCCCACCACTTTGGGAGGCCGAGGTGAGGGGAATGCTTGAGCCCAGGAGTTCCAGACCAGCCTGGGCAATATAGCGAGACTCCATTTCTACAAAAAATACAAAACAAATTAGCTGGGTATGGTGGTGCGTGTAGTCCCAGCTACTCAGGAGGCTGAAGTGGGAGAATCACTTGAGCCTGGGAGGTGGAGGCTGAAGATCACGCCATTGCACTCCAGCCTGGGTAACACAGCTAGATCCTGTCTCAAAATAATAATAAAATAATAATAATAATAATAATAATAATAATAATAATGTAACACTGCCATAACACAATTTAAAATGGTAAATTCTTTGGCAATGTCACTCTGTTCAGTTTAAAGATCAACATAAACATATGGAATAATCTAAATGTTAACAGAAAGAATTGCAAAACACACGCATTAAGAACAATTTGCTATGATAAAGAAACAAAGTTCTTGTACTATAAAAAGAACAAACACTGCAGCTTGACCCTGGCAGGTTGCTGTTAGGCATTCCCGTTCCAGGATAGAAGCAGCCTCCCCTCACACATTCTCCAGTGTGGTTTGTTAGCACAGATTTGAGTCAAGTTGATGATGACCCATGCTAATGAGGAGGAATCAGATACTAACAAACAGTGAATAGCTTTAATGAAATTAAATGGGGCTTTGGAGCTTTCTTTACAGTTGCATATGACATGGGCATGTCTATGACTCTAGCAATTCACAATATAGTCAACCAAATGCTGGTCAAATCTTATTAATAAAAATGTTCTCACAACAGAATCTCCATGCAAGGGGAAGTGATTTCCAAAGCTCAGATGAAGAATTTCCTTTATTAAGGGAAATAATCAACAGAACTAAATTTTCACACTGCCAGAGGGTGGTGCCATATTGCTCTGTGATGTAAAATATAAGTGTTTTGTGTGTATCTGGGTTCAAAGTCCTACAATCTGTCCATTCTAAGCTAGGGATGAAAAGCATCACCCTTCAGAATGAGGCCAATTTTGCAGTGTCTGCTCACAATTTCCTGGAACCTGAGGGAGAAAATTAACTGAGTGGGTAGAAGGAAAATTAAATATCTTGCCTCTGGTGCCTACTGGAATGCAGGGCTGCCAAGTAGATAATGGGGAGGTCCACTGGGTATCAAAAGGAGTCACAGCCCTAAGGAGCACGCTGGCACTTAGGTGAGTGCCGTGGTACAAAGCAGATACTCAACAAATACTAGTTCATTCAATGCAATAACGTCTCCAAAATAACATGTTAGAAATTAAAAGTTAAAGGAGGCTGGGAGTGGTAGCTCACGCTTGTAATCCAGCACTTTGGGAGGCTGAGGTGGGAGGATCGCTTGAGCTCAGGAGTTCCAAACCAGCCTGGGCAACATCTCTACAAAATTACAAAAATTAGCCAGGTGTGGTGGTGTGTGTCTGTAGTTCCAGCTGCTTGGGAAGCTGAGGTGGAGGATCGCTTGAGCCCAGGAGGCAGAGGTTGCAGTAAACTGTGATCACACCACTGCACTCCAGCCTGGGTGACAGAGCCAGACCCTGCCCTCAAAAAAAAAAAAAAAAAAAAAGAGAGAGAGAGAAGACAGATTTTTATAATAAAGCAAAATGTGGGTAACAGTCCCTTGGAAAATTGAGAATAAAAATATTCTAAATATGAAATGTGTTACAACCTCAACTTTGTAAACCTAATTCTATTTTATTAGTTATATTTAACCTGCCTCCAGGATTTTAATAAAATACATTGCTCCCATATCATGTGATTTCATCTAAACAATTTTCAAAACTGTAAGCTACAGATTTCAAATCAATAAAGGATAATAGTTTAGGTTAAAAACAAATTTTAGCAGTAGCCTTGATGACTTACCTCTGTTTTATGAAGTTTTTGATAGTTCCCGCTCCAAGAAATGAGCTTTCGGTCTTTCCCACCTCCCGACACCAGTGTGCCATCTCTTAACATACAAAGTGCAAAAATGCCACCCTCATGGGCCCCTTGAACTGCATAGCTTATTCGATTTGTACCTAAACACACCAAGAAAACCATTATTAGCACATTGTCAAAAGGCTGCCTCTGCCTATGTTCTAATCTCATCTCACTTTGGTTTTAAAAGGCAATATTGTCCGTGAGCACATCATTGCAATATGAATCTATGAAGGATCCAATTTCTAGACGTTCACAGAGCACCAGATAAGTACGAAATGGGTTACTTTAGAATGAAGGAAAATAGGCATTGTTGACTATGCATTCTTGTGGCTGAGAATGTGGGCTCTGAGTTTAGATCCCAGCTCTCTAGTGAGCTGTTTCTCTGGACAAATTGCTTAGTTACTCTACCCTCAGATCCCCCTTGGTGGAATGGGGCTGCTGCTTACCCTGCAGGATTGTTCTAAGGATTAAGTGAACAGTGGATAAGACACCTAGCACCAAGAGCGGCAGGGATACTGGAAATGTCACCATATGCTTCTGAAATTGCATTTACAAGTCCGTCTCCACCTCCAGCCCCAACTCAAAGATCCTTGAGAAAAGGGATGGTGGATTTTCCCTTTTTTCCTGTCACGGGGTAAGTGCTCATAAATGCTCACTGGACATAACTGGATGCATGCTTTCTGAGTGATGCATCTCCCTTAGCAAACTGTTTGCTCATGGACAGCAGGAGATTTGGGTCTGACTCAGTTGTTGGGTCTTCACAGTTAGCACATAATTAGCTTTCAATAAACGTCTGCCAAATGCTATATAAATCAGGATAATTACTTAAATATTTTACAGACCTATAAGTAGTCATTAATTTCATCATTATAATCTGTCAGTGGATTTCCTAATAAAGCTATTTAATTCCATGATAATAGCTTGGGCTTAAAGAGCCTTTCAGAATGCTATAAGGTCAGTAACTCTTACTATTCTCTGCTTTTTCTCTGTTCTAGTTCTATGGTTTCAAGTTACACATGCACACATGTATGTGTGTGTCTCTGTAACTTGAAATTTAATCCTACTCCTATACATTGTATTAATAGACAGTTCTTAAAGCACTCATGTTTGATCTCTTACAACATTACCAAAACCATTGGTTTTGGGAACAATCACTTATTACCTTTTCCCCATACTAAGATGTTGCCACTTGAATCTCCAGTAATGGTGTCACCATTTTCAGAGAAAGTCACACAGAGGACAAACTTCGGCTTTTCTTGTTTCTGTAGAATGTGGCAAAAAAATTACATATATATATATATTTTTAATCCATACAACATATATATATTCCAGACAACCTTTCATTTGTACTAATAACATCTAGATTCGCAGTGGTCCCAAGCTGGACAGTGTCAGCTTCTGTAACTACCGTGCACACCTTGCATTTCTGTCCATCAGTTACATAACTTCTGCTGTGAAATTAACTGCTCTAAGACAAAGTGATTTCTAGCAACTCCAAGTGGCTGGGGAATCATAAAGCTGCAGACAGCAAGTAGAGGAGGGTACTGGCCAGGGAGAAGGGTGGGGCTATGCTATCAGCCTAAAGGGCAAGGCCCGAGCACCAGAATAAAGGGGTCCTTGAAACAAGCTTCAGGGAGGTGGTGGCAGATGGACCCCTGGGAAGAGGTGCTGTCCCCTGGTGCTCTCACAGCCCCACAACGTCCAGACAAAAGGCACAGGAAGTCTCTATCATCCTTTGCAAAGGCAGCTTGCCTGCCTCCTGATGACTTCATCACCCGATACTCTCAGCAGCCAGTGCCACTGTGGGAGGCTTGGTGCTCCCCGGGTCCAGGTCCTTTCCCTGCCTTCCACCTAGGCTTGCCCTGTCTTTTTCTTCACTTCATTACCAGTGTTACCTACCAGGTGTGACGCGCTCCCCAACTATGTGAGGGATCCCAAGGGATCGTGTTGAGCACCACAGCCCCCAGAAAGATGCATCTAGCCAATCACATATACCAGAGAAAAATAAAACAAAAATCATAATTTAACTTTACCTCGAATAATCCTTGCTTCTTATTAAGGGAGCTTCCTTCTAGTGTCCAAAAGTAGAGATGTGATTTTCCACAGGTAACTATGATGTTGGTGTCCGTGGGGTGGAAATCCACAGCAAACACAGCTTCATTAGAGCACTATAGGAAAAACAGAGACTCGGATGCCTCACATCTCTTAAAACACGTAAGACATGTAGGAAAACAAGTAAAATCTGAGCCACAAATAAATAAGAAATTCAAGGCAAGCACAACACCTATGATTTCCCCCATTGAATCCATCTTGCTATAAATACCAAGCGTACGCTGGTGCGGGCCTTAATGCCTCCTCCTTGTCTGTCTCCCCCACTTGACAATGAGTCCTTGAGGACAGGGAGCACCCAGGAGTCCTCTGTCTATGCCAGGGCCTCTCCCAGGGCCAGGCATGGAGCAGGCATGCAGCATGCTTTGCTGAGGAGGGAGTTAGGACCAGAGGGACTTCAGAACTGCAAGCGTTTGCCCTCACCTGCCTGCAAGCGTTTGCTCTCACCTGCCAGTCATGGGTTCCCAGTCTGGCTGATCAAATGGAATCACCAGAAATGGTAAAATGCAGATCTCTAGGCTTCGCCCCCTATCTAGTAAATGTAATCTCCAGGGAGGGCCCTGGAATGGATTTTACAAAGGTCCATTGTTCCTGGTTGACTCTGGCTGCCCGTTTCCCCAGGGAGTCTCTCCTGCGTCTGACTCCTGGAACTCTGCCTATGGCGCAGGAACCCGGCCTGGGGTCCCACGGAGTAGATCTAGCTCTTCGGGTGTCACCTCCACCACCCTCAGCCCACACCCTAACTTCCAAGACCCGCACCTTGGCCTGTTGGATTGGGCTCTGATCAGTGCTTCTATTTAATAATGCAGTTACACATTCTTGAGCCTGGATAATAACCTACCTCTGATGCCTTCTAACCTAGCAACATAGCAAGAAGAACTTAAACACCTGCCTAGAATATCAGAAGGTGGGGCTAGGGCATGATCCAGGTGTCAGGGAAGAGGCCTGGTTAGAATATAAGGTCTGCCTCCCAGACATGTAGGAGAGAAAGTTAGGTGAGTAAGGTTATCTAAGGTTAATAGATGCAAAGATGAGAAATCTGAATTCAATTCTATAAAAATAGGGATCCAATAGAAAATAGAAATAGAAAAAGGTCAGAAAGTCAAGGCAAGGGAATTTGACATATTGTGCAAAATGGATTAGAGGCAGTCAAAGAAGTCCCAAGGGGCCCCTCTGAGGATGAATCCTGTTGGGAAGGATTTGGGGTTTAGCTCCGGGCTCCCGCTGGTCTTTCCTAAGTCTGTTCCACTTTGGAGGCACCCCTGTGCTGATGGCCCCTGCCCATACCTGCCCTTCCCGCAGCTGCAGGGGCTTGGGCAGCGAGTGCACCTTTACATCTGAGCACGTTTCCGGGCCTCCACGCGCCATGCGAGCACATGGCAGGCGCTCGGGGAGTGTCAAGCAAATGAAAGAAATAGCCAGCAAATACATGACTGGATGAATTAAAAGGGTAGTGGCTATGAAATGAGGAAGAGAACAATCTTACAGACATGGTGAAAAGAGGAAAAACCCTAACAGGACCTGGGGTCAAAGTCTCATGATGGGAGAGGGATCGGGGACAAAGGATTCTAAGGCGAAGGCGTCATACCCAAGGGCTGGGGCAGGAATGGGCCCTGGAGCCCGCTGAAAGGGGGCTACCACTATGCCAGGGCGGCTCGGAATGGGAAAACATTAATGCAGCCCAAAAAAGGCTTGGAGCATGACCTTCACATCCGCCAGTTTTTCTTCTTTCTGCCAGTCCCATACAGAGAGCACATGGTCATTGGAGTCATCCACAGCACAGAGATTGGTTCCTCCATTCTGAAAAGAAAGTTATTCACAGGAAGACTATATCTGAGAATAAAGTGGGTTGAACATGATTAAAAATAAACATCAAATTTTATTTTTAATAAAGAGTCTGCTACATTGTAGTTAAAGAATACTCATCCACTGCTTTTGAGACCTTTCTTTCTCTCTCTTTCTTTCTTTTTTTTTTTTGAGACGGAGTCTTGCTCTGTCGCCCGGTCTGGAGTGCAGCGGCCGGATCTCAGCTCACTGCAAGCTCCGCCTCCCGGGTTTACGCCATTCTCCTGTCTCAGCCTCCGGAGTAGCTGGGACTACAGGCGCCCGCCACCTCGCCCGGCTAGTTTTTTGTATTTTTAGTAGAGACGGGGTTTCACCGTGTTAGCCAGGATGGTC
>NW_016810565.1:5336365-5410382 GCF_001698545.2 Rhinopithecus bieti
CCCTCCCTCCCTCCCTCCTTCCTTCCTTCCTTCCTTCCTTCCTTCCTTCCTTCCTTCCTTCCTTCTTTCTCTCTCTCTCTCTCTCTCTTTCTTCTCTCTCTCTCTCTTTTTCTGGAGACAGTGTTTTGCTCTGTCACCCAGGTCAGAGTGCAGTGGTGCAATCATGGCTCTCTGCACCCTTGACCTCCCAGGCTCAAGCAATCCTCCTACCCCAGCCTCCCATGTAGCTGGGACCGTGGTGTGAACCAGCACTCCCAGATAATTTTTATTATTATTATTTGTAGAGATGGGATCTCCCTATGTTGCCCAGGCTGGTCACAAATTCCTGGGCTCAAGCAATCCTACTACTTCAGACTCCTGAAGTGTTGGCTAGAAGGTGTGAGCCACTGTGTCTGGCCAAGCCACTGTGCCCAGCCAAGACATGCTTTCTTGACCATACAGAAAGAGCAGGTAAATGATGGGGAATGAAGAAACAGGAGTTGGGGAAGAGAGGGGTCAGGGGGGTGTCTCTTCACCACTGGGTTGCATGAAAACAAGAGAACCTCCTAGAGCAGACAGTGGCCGCAGCAGGCATGGCACAGGGGCTGTTAGCAGCTGTGAACGTGGCTGCTGCGGGGCTACACAAGGCCTTGGCTCTGGAAGCCTGAGTACACGGGGATCTTTTCATGGGAGCACGTGCACATGCATGTGAATACGGGTTTCTGAAGTGGTTGAAGTGGTTTAAAAGAGTGTGGGGTGGGTCTGCTGAACCAGTATGTCCTAAGGAAGCCTGGAAGCCAACAAGGCCCTGTCCAATCCCTGCTTGCGGCCAGGCTGCCTGCCAGCCACGTTGGGCTTGTCAGAGGCGTTTGAATCAGAGGAAGTCTATCTTTAATGGGGGCTGGGTAAAATAAGGCTGAGACCTACTGGGCTGCATTCCCAGGTGGTCAGGCATTCTAGGTCAAAGAATGAGATAGGAGGTTGGCACAAGACACAGGTTATAAAGACCTTGCTGATAAAACAGCTTGCAGTAAAGAAGCCGGCTAAATCCCACCAAAACCAAGATGGCAACAAGAGCGACCTCTGGTCGTCCTCACGGCTACACTTCCACCAGCACCATGACAGTTTATAAATGTCATGGCAACGTCAGGAAGTTACCCTATGTGCTCTAAAAAGGGGAGGCATCAATAATCCATCCCTCGTTTAGTACGTCATCAAGAAATAACCACGAAACGGGCAACCAGTAGCCCTTGGGGCTGCTCTGTCTACGGAGTAGCCACTCTTTTATTCCTTTACATTCCTAAAAAACTTGCTTTCACTTTATGGAATCGCCTAGAATTCTTTCTTGCGTGAGATCCAAGAACCCTCTTTTGGGGTCTGGATGGGGACCCCTTTATGGTCACATCTTTCTGGTGACCATGAAGTGACGATACTGAGGAAACTCCCAACCCAAAGGCTGACTTTGTGTAAGTGGTGGGGTCCGGTGACATCTTTCTGGAGACCATGGAAGGGACAATACTGAGGAAACCTCCGATCCAAAGGCTAACTTTAGTAAGTGGTGGGGTCTGATAACATCTTTCTGGTTAACACCAAAGGGATGACACTGAAGAGACCCCTAACGCAAAGAAAAATCATCTCTACACACCGAATGGCTGATTTTGGGTAAGTGGGGTGCATATACCTGGGCAAAGGACGGGATTCGATTAGAGGCCCAACTTAGGAGTCTCTCCTAAGACAGAGTGAGTTAAATGCCCCTATTAATAAAAGGCAAGGACGCCTGACAGACCTTGGGTTCGAGGCCCAACTTAGGAATGTTAGATTCCTTCCTAAGATTTAGGGGGTGAGAGGCCCCTCTCAGTAAAGCCTCTTTCAGCTAAGAACAGGTTTGGCACTATGGGACATTAACTGCTGTTATCTTTGGATTAATCTGCCTTGCACTCTTTGCTGATGTCTAAGAGTGACAGAATTAGGCACGTACAAGATCATGGGACATGGGGGGCTTTTTCCTCCCCTAAAGGGGAAATTTGAGAGCTGATGGGAATGCTGGAAAAGATCCCTTTGTTATCAGCAAGCAGCCACCTGAACTTTTCAGTGTCGCTGCAGTGGGCAGGTCCTTCTCTGGCCTCCCTGAGCTCTCTGCCTTCCCCGCCCTGCCACAGGCAATGCTTTTTTCTCTCTCCTTTCCCTTTCTTATGTTTTCTATTACTCAGGGCCACCATCTCGCCCAGAGACCATAAGTTGAAACTCCTGGTTGGAGGCTGGATTAACAATGATGGGGCCAACCAGAGGCATGTTTAAGCCTTGCCAGTTTGATATTGGGTGCTAAGCTGAATGGCTAATGTCCATGTTTCGTCACACATATTTTGCTCTGGCCAGGATGGAAAAAGATAATTTTCCTTTATGATCTGGCTTGGCCCCCAGGGCTGTGGTGCAGCCAGCCGGATCACTAGGGCCGCCTCAGGGAAAGGGAACCCAGAAGTCTGCCACGCCAGCAAGAGAGTAAGAATTTCTTACCAGTCAGACTTCTGGCCTTGCTCTACCTCCCTCTCTCTGTGCAAATTGGTTGAATGAATGGTAAAAATCACTGTTTATCTCCTGTAAAGTTTTGATTAAAGGGAAAACAGGATTTGTGAGGGTAACCTTAAGCTGCAGAGAATCTGTCGTACTTTGTGTTATAAATTTGTCTTTCTATATCGTTCTGTCATAAAGAGGGGTACCATAGGATAAAATGTGGGCCTAAGACCCTGTAAGTCCACTGTTCAAGGTAGCACAGCAAACTGGTCAGTTATAAATTTTGCGGCAGGTTCCTGAAAAAAATCTGGATAAAGTTTCTCTCTTATCTTGTTTCAGGTGCTTGGGAGCTTGACCTTATAACTATGTGGCAGTACTTTATCTTGGTCTCTGCCATCACAATGGCAGCCTGGGATCAGGGTTCAATTCCTGGCTTAGGGAATGAGTCCTTTTCTGTCTGTGTATTTACATGTATTATGTGTGTGATGTTTGTATATGAAAGAGCTTTGATTAACTGGTATAATAATAAGAGCTTAAATCAAATATTTTGTAAGAAAAGTAAAAAGTGTAATGCCTTCAGTTCACATGACTTAAGTAATTTTGGGAAATAAAAACAGTTTTACATGTAAGGTGCACAAAGAAAGTGAAATGTGTTTTGATAATAGATTATAAGAAGGCATGGAAAGGTGGATTATTATTATTATTTTGCCTAGAGTAAAACTTAAATTATTGTTTTAAATTAGACAGGATAAAGCTGAAAGTTAAAGCAAGTTGTCAAAAGTTTGTGAAAATTAATCTTGTAAAAGAAATTCTGTGTGAACATACTGGCTAAAGTTAAAGGGGTATTAATCAATTTTCTGTAAATTAAACATTGGAATAAAAGCACAACAGGTTTTCTCTGCGCAATGATCTGCTTTTAACAAAATTGTAAAGGATTAATAAACGGTTTATAAAAATCTTACCTTATGGTCATACTGATTAAAATGGAATAGACTGGCCAGGCAGGATGGCTCACACCTGTAACCCCAACACTTTGGGAGGCCGAGGCCGGTGGATCACTTGAGGTCAGGAGTTCAAGATCAGCATGGCCAACATAGTGAAACCTGTCTCTACTAAAAATACAAACAAACAGCTGGGCGTGGTGGTGTACACCTGTAATCCCAGCTCCTAGGGAGGCTGAGGTGGGAGACTTGCTTGAACCTGGGAGGTGGAGGTTGCAGTGAGCTGAAATCATGCCACTGCCTTCCAGTCTGGGTGACAGAGTGAGACTTTGTCTCAAAAAAAAAAAAAAAAAAAAAAAAAAAAAAAAAAAATTTTTTTTAGGGGTTTTTTTAAAAAATATTTAACAAAAAAAAAAAAAAAAAGAATAGATTTATCTATGAGGTTTTATTAAGAATATTTAACATCAATAGTACACAAATATAAAGGTGAAATTTGGCTTATTTGGTATAAAAGTCATACAGGAAGCATTGTCAAATAGGAAATTGGCTTTCTTTGGGCTGTATTTGTATAAATATGTTATTGGTATGTGTTCCAAAATTAAGTGAAATTCCTATAATTCTGATATGACTTAGTGTATGTTATTAATAGTTGTACTTGTTATGTTAAATTATTGTGTGCTCCAGGAGTAACCAAATTTCCTTGCCAATTGGGGCTTTAACTGTGGCTGTCCTAAGACTTTTTGTCATCCACAGACAATTCTTGTCTTGTTTTGGTCCTATTTAAAAGGTGGCTTGTAATCAGATATAGGCCTTTAACAAGTGCTCTTGAATGCAAGTTTCTGATTACTTTCGAAGTTGTAACATTAGAATAGAGGAAAAAACTTTCAGGACTCTCATGGAGAGCTGAAATGTTCCTGAATATCAAGCAGAACAGGAGTTAACTGCATGAACCAAACTAATAGAAGACTGAAGTCATCTTTTTCGACTTTGCTTAAAACGTTGCTGATCCTTTGTTTTTTTCAAAGTCAAGAAAACTTTTCTTTTGAGCTATTTAGGGCTTTTAACAATTAAGTAAAGTATACTGCTATGAACAAAATTTGAAGCATATTATTTCTCTCTACCTGATTTCTCCAGAATTTAGAAACTATTTGTGAGTATTCTTAATTTATGGCAATATAGTTAATTGCACAATTGTAAAGAATTTGTTTTTGTTTGTAACAGGACACAACTGGAGAAACTGGTTATTTTTTTGACAGGAATGGCATGCTTTCCTTTAAGGAATCAAATTTGAATTGTAGAGTCCATAGAAGACCCATGGGGGAAACTGGCCTTGTACCTTGTCTCCATAGTCCCTGTAAAGGGTTCCTGACCTGTGGTAAGTAAAGAATGTCACTTTCTCACAGGCCCAGGAGCCCCAAGTTATCTTGGGACCCCCCAAGAGGAGAGGAATTTACCCAACCCATAGGTATTTGAGGATATAAACCCATGGCTGGGCTTGCTTTAAAAAAGGTCTTATCTGACATTCCTTATGAAACAGAGTTCCATCAAAGGCAATTTAAAAGCCTATGTGAAAATAATTATTCTTGCTGTACTTTATACAATAATCAAGCCAAGTATATAAGACTAAGGCTTATGTTTCCAAACAAATCAGTCTTATTATGGTTTGTCTTTAGTAAAACTGGGAGACTGGAGAGAGAAATTATGTTTCAAGAACTATGGTACATTTGTTATTAGATTCTAGTTTCAACAGTTGTTTTTAAATTTTTTCTGCAATTTAGACTAACCCTGCTTATTCCTGTGAACCAACCAGTGATCTCTGACTGCTGCTCAGAATAAATAAAAGCGATGGGTAATGTAAATATCTGGATCAGTATTCTAATTCTGGAGACACTGGAATCAGCTAGAGATCCCCATATCAGCTTGGTTCCAACAGTTGCCCAGTTAATAAAAAGCCTTCTTAGTTTACTTGGGATAATTTTGTTTATTTTGTTTTACTGTTGTGGAATATACTGCTGTTGTACTCTTTGTGTAGGAATACAGGATAAGCTTACTCTATGTTTTCTTAAGTTGAACACTTACTAATCTTCCAGATATCACCTTGCCAAACTGATGCTTTCTGACTGAGCTCTTCTCTACCCCAAATACAAGAGACCCTAACAGTTAGGCAGGAATATCATCACCCCTATTCAGCCTGAAGAAGTTACAGAAGATGGATCTTTGTCCCTTAACCCTTAAGATTAAGGATTCTCTTATAAAAGGGAGGGGAGAAATGTCAGAGGCGTTTGAACCAGAGCAACTTGAATAGGGGCTAGGTAAAATGAGGCTGAGACCTACTGGGCTGCATTCCCAGGTGGTCAGGCATTCTAGGTCACAGAATGAGATGGAGATTGGCACAAGATACAGGTCATAAAAACCTTGCTGATATAACCACTTGCAGTAAAGAAGCCAGCTAAATCCCGCCAAAACCAAGATGGCGACAAGAATGACCTCTGGTTGTCCTCACTGCTACACTCCCACCAGCGCCATGACAGTTTACAAATGCCACGGCAACATCAGGAAGTTACCCTATATGGTCTAAAAAGGGGAGGCATGAATAATCCACCCCTTGTTTAGCATATAATCAAGAAATAGTCATAAAAATGGGCAACCAGCAGCCCTCAGGACTGCTCTATAGAGTAGACATTCTTTTATTCTTTTACTTTCCTAATAAACTTGCTTTCACTTTACTCTATGGACTTGCCTTGAATTCTTATGAGAGATCCAAGAACTCTCCCTTGGGGTCTGGATTGGGACCCCTTTCCAGTAGCAGGATGGCAGAGACAGACACACTGGAGCCACCCTCGAAAGAAGCATGCAAAATTCAAATAGCCTCAAGGAAAGTGAGGACGATGTCTCTGGGGGTCTGTTTTCATCACCAAACCCATGTGGCTGGAGATGTCTGATTGGAAGAGTGTGTCCCCGATGAGACATGCATATGACCTCTGACTGAGAGGTCCTCGGAAGCAGGAATGTTTCGGAGTCCAAATCTGTACATACACTGGGGCAGGTATCGAGTGTGTCAACTCCCCCTCTTTAACCCTGAGTTGGTTCTCTACTTCCTGTGGAAGAAGACAGCAATACCCACATGGCACGTACTTACAGATTTTGAGAATGCAATACAGGTGACTGCTCGGTCAAAAAAACCTATTCCAATGACGTGGAGAGTATTCAATGTCACAGAATCCCAGATGCGCACATGTGGGGGCAATTGCTATTTAGAAAAAAAACACAGAGCCATCAACTGTGAGGGGGATACACATGTGTCTTTACCGTGACGCTACAAGATTGCTTGGACAGTAACTCAGACTTTGTCAAAACAAAAGAGCTTTTTCTGCATTTCAGGAGTCTACCTTTTTATGTAAATAAAACATTCCCAATGGCTTCAGGAGGTGGAGGGCCTTGTTGATAATTTAACAGTAAGGAGAGGTTTACCGAGTTTTGAAATTTGAATGGCCAGTTTTTGACAATAGTACCATGGGAACTGACACTTTAATTGGTGCATCTAAATGTGTCTGAATTTTAGAAATGAAAAAATGACAAGTAAAATGGAATCTCACATATGGGTTATTCTTTTAAAGTCTGTTTCGTTGCTAAGGTGTCACCATGCCTAAGTTCATAAGACGGTCACCACGAAATAATATTAAGAGCTTAACAGACCAGGCGTGGTGGCTTACACCTGTAATCCCAGCACTTTGGGAGGCTGAGGCAGGTGGATCACCTGAGGTCAGGAGTTCAAGACCAGCCTGACCGACACAGTGAAACCCTGTCTCTACAAAATACAAAAAATTAGCCAGGCGTGGTGATGCATGCTTGTAATCCCAGCTACTTGGGAGGCTGAGGCAGGAGACTCGCTTGAACCCGGGAGGTGGATGTTGCAGTGAGTCAAGATTGCACCACTGCACTCCAGCCTGGGCAACAAGAGTGAAACTCTATCTCAAAAAAAAAAAAAAAAAAAAAGACACCTTAACATTCTTGGGCAAAACAGGCATCAATTATGTACAAATAAGATTTAGAATTATTATAATTGGCTTAAAATCCTCTCAACTGTGTTCCTAGGTTATTTATGTTAATTTTTCTCTTCCTTAATAGAAGGAAGCATCATAGAGTAACCAGTAGATTTATCAATAAGAAAAGGTGCTGGCATTGGACCTAGTAGAAACACTAGGCAGGCATTAGGTGAACCAGGTTCTAGTTCAGTCTAATCTCTAAGTAGCTGGGTGTCTGCAGGCATTCACTAGGCCTCTCTGGATTTCTCTGTGGGTAAACTGAAAGATAGTTATAACATTTTTCTCTGGTTCTAAAGTACCGATTCAATTTCAATACCAGAAACTGAAATATACTTTTAAGCCACTAGAGGGAGGAACAAATGGCTTACTATTAATTTCAAAGAATTTTTCTAAGCCATTTAACATTAAACAAAAAAAGATTGAAAGACCCATTCAATTTAAGTGAATTTATTTACATAATAGTGGTCTGATTTCCATTATTTCTGTTAACTCTTTTCAAGTATAAAATATTAATGGAGGTCAGGCACAGTGGTTCATGCCAGTAATCCCAGTACTTTGGGAGGTTGAGGTGGGTAGATCACTTGAGCCCAGGAGTTTGAGACCAGCCTGGGCAATGTGGTGAAACGCTATCTCCACAAAAAATACAAAAATTAACCGGGTGAGGTGATGTGCGTCTGTACTCCCAGCTACTCAGGAGGCTGAGGTGGGAGGATCACCTGAGCCTGGGGGGCAGAGGTGGCAATGACCCGTGATTGTGCCACTGCATTCTAGCCTGGGCAACAGAGTGAGACCTTGTCTCAAAACAAAACAAAACAAAACAAAACAAAACAAAACAAAACAAAAAAACCCGGAAAATAGCATAAGATTAATATTTAAAATCCAATGTTACTAAAATATTTTCTGAAATATGGTAGTATTCACTTTTTCAGGATGAAAACATGTTGATAAAATGTATGTACTTAAAGAAATTAGTTTCAGATAAAATATTATGCAATAACAAGCTATATAAAAGTAGCTATCAAAAAAGCTACAAGCTCCCTCTCTAACGCCTTAAAATGCAAATTAAAGTCTTGCTGAAGTGCTTGCAAAATTTGTGCTAAAAACCTCCTAGTAGCTTTTGTGACTTGCACACAGACACAAACTCCATGGGTTAAAGTCACGACTGTTAAAGGACATTCAGAGGACAGGGCAGAGGGTGGCTGAAATTTAGCAAAATGTCGTATATTCAAATTATTATTTACTATAATTTTAACTTCATTAAATGTTTACCTTCATATTTTTAATGCTTATCGTATAAATAAACATTTTAAGAATTAGTGAATTCTTTGTTCAGAACAATGCTATTTAAAATCTGATGAAATTAAGATGAGCTCCAGGGATTTTTAAGGTCACAGTAAGTCTTTTTTTTTTTTTTTTTTTGAGACTTAGTCTCTCTCTGTCACCCAGGCTGGAGTGCAGTGGCATGATCTTGGCTCACTGCAACCTCCACCTCCTGGGTTCAAGTATTTCTCCTGCTTCAGCCTCCCGAGTAGCTAGGACTACAGGCATGTGCCACCACACCTGGCTAATTTTTGTATTTTTTGTTTGTTTATTTTTTTTGAGACGGAGTCTCGCTCTGTTGCCCAGGTTGGAGCGTAGTGGCGCGATCTCAGCTCACTGCAACCTCCGCTCCCGGGCTCACACCATTCTCCTGCCTCAGCCTCCCGAGCAGCTGGGTCTACAGGCGCCCACCACCACGCCCAGCTGATTTTTTTGTATTTTTAGTAGAGATGGGGTTTCACCGTGTTAGCCAGGATGGTCTCGATCTCCTGACCTTGTGATCCGCCCACCTCGGCTTCCCAAAGTGCTGGGATTACAGGCGTTAGCCACTGCAGCCTGCCACACAATAAGTCTTCTAATTTACAATAAAAAATTCTAGTGAGGGGTTCAGAAGTTTTCAGATACCATAATTATATATAAGCAGCCTTACTCGGCAGCACAATGTTTTCTAAAAATTACTTTGTGTTACCAGTTTATTATGAAACAATGAAAAGGTATAACTCACTTTTCCATCCTTCGAGGTGCCTGCGACTTGTCCTGTTGCTATCGTGATCCGGTCAGGATGAACTGCTAGGCTAACAAAAGGATATTTATAAAACATCTACATGTCGCAGGTAAGTTTTACTTTTCCCTTGTTCAAATATAATCTAGTCAAAGATTTAAATATAAGAAATATGTAATGCCTAACTTCTTACAGACTCATGACAAATTCTCTGAGCACTACGACGTTAGGAAACAACTAGTGCCTAATTCATTGAATCTTAATTCCCTTATTTCTGCTCAAGAATTTTCAAACTTAAGGAAAAAGCATCCTCTGCTGGGAAAATAAAATTTCAACCTCAGAACCACGACATTAGTCTACAATCTTTATTAAAAGTCACGTTGAGTACGTAAATAGGAAAAATACCATCTTTCGCCAACAGGATTTTTATCACTGACCAAGGAACCAGGACAAATATATAAATCCATCTCTTCATGCATCCATCCTTCCAAGATACATAAAATGCCTACCAAAAGCTATAAATGAATTATGGGAAGAGCCAACTCAGCCGCAAACCTGAGCAACACGTTTTTATGTTTACCAAAAAATAAAGACCCAAATTAGAAGCCTTTAACACATGATGTGTTAAGAAGGCCTCCAAAGAGGTGGTGCTCTTAGTTGAGACAATGCGGTCCGTGAAGCTCATGTGTTGGTGAGGCTGGAAAAGTAAACATGAGAGGTGTCTCACGGAGCGCAGCAATGAGCGGACCACAAGGAGACCACACAGAAGAGCTCTCCCAAAGACCACATTTCTTCAGACCCTCCTCCTTCTCCTTAGTTATGTCCCAATACTGACCGTGTTCTGCTAATGCTCTTTCCACCTGTGCAACAGGAATCACATTTATTTTTATTTTTTTTAGAGACAGAGTTTCACTGTTGCCCAGGATGGTCTGGAACTCCTGGCCTCAAGCGATCCTCCCACCTTGGCCTTCCGAGTAGCAGGAATGACCTGTTTCAGGACTTACCACTTCACGTCATCGTTGTGGCCAGCGTAATGCCTCTGCAGTTGCTCCTCCACATTGTATAACACCACTACGGACGCGATGAAGTAGACGGTCTCTCCCGTCGGAAGCAAGTACAGGTTGTTACGGCAGTCTCGACCCCTGTACCCATAGCTTTGCGGATGTCAAGACAAATTTTTTTTTCCCTTTAAGAGCTGACAAAACATCAGCTTTATTCAACAGGCACAGGCAATAAAATACCATATAACTATTACCATCAGTGTCACTAATTTAAATAACATTAAGTTGCAAATATTCGGTGACGAATACATGTGACCCCCAAAAGGCATGCAGTAAAGTTGGAAACAGTCATTGATGTAATGTGAATACATATTTTTACAAGGATTTGGTTTTATTTTAGAAAGCTATTGAGTCAATTATTAATTTTTTTACTGTAATCGAGCTAAATTTTACTAAAAAATTCATTTTTTAAACATGGTAAAAGTACTTACAAAGGGTAAAAATGACACACACACATGCACACAAACATGCATAAAAGGTAAAAAAAAAAAAAAATCAGGCTTATCAGATCCTTTGGGATAAGAATCCCTGTTAAAACTTTGCATTATACTTCCAAACCTTGAAAATTATTTTGAGAACAAAGTATCACTTGAACTTGGATGTAAAAAGTAACCCGGCCAAATGCCAAATAGTGGCCCAAAAATGCCCTTTATTTAGAGCAAATTTCATTGCTTTACATCTTCTAAAATATGAACAGGAAGTAGACTGAATAAATGTTTTGAATAATGTTTTCCAGATGTGATACAACCGTTTAATAAACCACTACTGACTTAAAGACAAGCTGAAGCACTTCAATTTTATGTATCAAAATATATTCCAAAACAGGTGCAGGTAAATGCCTATGACATTTGAATTTGAAAAAAAAAAAAAGTATTTTGGGGGAGAAATTTAGGTACAGGTGGTAATTTTTAAAAATTTCTAAAGAATATGATTCCATAATCTCAAATAGTAATTATTCTAAACGAAGTCACAACAGCTTCAATTTAAACCAACATCTTATAATTTGTGTTCCACGCTTCGCATTACACAGGTACTCAATAAATATTTGAGGGTGAAAAAAAATTTTCTTTTTGGCCTTAAAATCTGCATAGACTGAAAGGTGGTCTCTGCAGGCTTCCTCTAAAGTAATAAGAACATGGAAATAAATGGAAAAATAATCAACATTTAATTCACCTTTTTCACAGTTTCTATTTTCTTATCTTTCAGTTGTTTTTTCCCCTGGAATCTCACTTTTCCAAACCTCATGCAATGAAGCTGCCAGCACCTCTGTTTCAAGAACGTTAGTTATATGGTGATTCAGATTTTGTGGCCTATATTTTGGGGAGCCTTTTGATTGATATGAATATATGTATTTTTGAGACAGGGACTTGCCATGTTACCCAGGTTGGACTGGAACTCCTGGATCCTTCCACCTAAGCCTCTTGTACAGCTGGGACTATAGGGGTGTATCACTGTAGCTAGCTTTCTTTTTCTTTCTTTCTTTTTTTTTTTTGAGATGCAGTCTCGCTCCATTGCCCAGGCTGGAGTGCAATTGCGCCATCTTGGCTCACTGCAAGCTCTGCCTCCCGGGTTCACGCCATTCTCCTGCCTCAGCCTCCCAAGTAGCTGGGACTACAGGTACCCACCACTACGCCCAACTAATTTTTTGTATTTTTAGTAGTAGGATGATATCTACATGGCATGTCAATTTCATTTACGTCATTCACTTGACTCCCTTCATTCAGTACTTTGGTATTCATATTTTTCTATCATCCCTTCAGTCAAGGTCACACTTGAAGTTAGGCCACACTTGGTTTAAGGGGAGAATGCTAGTCCTCGTTTCAGGGTACCCCTCTTTCCTTGGGTTTAAAAACTTTTTTGCCGATGTGGTTTAGTTTCAATTTTGGATACTCCCATTTCCTCAATCATAAGGGCAATATTTTCTTGCATTGTCACTGTTGTTTCCTTATAAATATAGACAGCGCCTAGTTTTCCATCTGTCCCTGAAAAGTTGACTAAATATATGATAGCTCCTGTTAAAAATAATTGGCTTTTGACCGGGCATGGTGGCTCATGCCTATAATCCCAGCACTTGGGGAAGCTGAGACGAGCAGATTGCTTGAGTCCAGGAGATCAAGTACAGCTTGGGCAACACAGGGAGACTCTATCTCTTAAAAAAAAAAAAAAAAAAAAAAAAAAAAAAATCAGTTCTCATTAGAATCTAAAATTCTACCCATTCCTGATTATTTTCACCATTTGCTTCTTTATATATTTCTAACTACTATTGTCATTCTTTCGGAAAGAATAAAATTAGGACCAGAAACTAGTGATTCATTTTCTTCTGACAAAGAAAATATCACTCATACAATCATATAACATCTTCATATTTTCTTTTCAGGAAAACAATGAATATGTATTTGAGCCAAAATCACAGCTATTTCATTCAGGAATGGTAAGTTGGTTCTCCTGATAATAAGTAGCTCTTATGAAGCTCCTATTTGGTTAGAACTCTGTAGGTCTCTAACATATGGTCAATTTTGTTACATTAAGTTTTCAAAAGTAACAGTAAAACTTTTTTTTTTTTTTTTGAGACGGAGTCTCGCTCTGTTGCCCAGGCTGGAGCGCAGTGGCGCCATCTCGGCTCACTGCAAGCTCCACCTCCCGGGTTCACGCCATTCTCCTGCCTCAGCCTCCTGAGTAGCTGGGACTACAGGCGCCCACCACCACGCCTGGCTAATGTTTGTGTTTTTAGTAGAGACGGGGTTTCACCTTGTTAGCCAGGATGGTCTCGAACTTCTGACCTCGTGATCCGCCTGCCTTGGCCTCCCAAAGTGCTGGGATTACAGGCATGAGTCACCACATCTGGCCTAAAACATTTTGTTTTTTAAAAGCTGAAGGGGACTTAAGTTTTATGAATTTCTACAGTTAACATCAAGCATTGATTGATAACTTCATGTGAGACGTAATCAGTGAATAAAGGATACACCCATTCCAGCTTGAGTCTCTTGGTTGGAAGTTCTACTTTTGCTTCCAAGCTATAAGAATCCACTTGATCTTTGGGCATGTACATGGTGACAGGGCGTCCACGAAGAAACATTTTTACATAGCCTTCTTCTACAAAAAGAACAAAGATGTCAGTAAGATACCTCAGTGCCCAGCACACCTGAAAACAAATGCTTTATCCTCTCTAGCCTTTCAGTGTAAAAGAGAAACTTTTACCCTTCTGTCATTTCTAATTGATATCCTAGGGAAAAAAGTAACGTATAAGTAAACAGCTTGAAACACAAGTTTGCATCTTGTTTGCTTTTGATATTCTGTTTACTTAAGTACATGAGATACCTATGAAATTGTAAAAGGCAGGAAGGAACTTGGTTCCAACAATGATTTTCCATGAGATTTTACTGCTTACACTTTCTTTTATCATCAGGAGGGGAAAAAATACCACCCCAAACTTCAACTAACACAAGAAATCCACGTAAAGTTTTGAGTTCAGTGTATACACAATCTCAATATCCAAATTCACAAATATTTTCAATATTTAAATGGATTTGTTATATTGCAATGTAAAATATATCTTTATGTATTTTTTTTTTTTTTTTTTTTTTTTTTGTTTTTTGAGACGGAGTCTCACTCTGTTGCCCAGGCTGGAGTGCAGTGGCGCGATCTCGGCTCACTGCAAGCTCCGCCTCCCGGGTTCATGCCATTCTCCTGCCTCAGCCTCCCGAGTAGCTGGGACTACAGGCACCCACCACCACGCACAGTTAATTTTTTGTATTTTTAGTAGAGACGGGGTTTCACCATGGTCTCGATCTCCTGACCTTGTGATCCGCCTGCCTTGGCCTCCCAAAGTGCTGGGATTACAGGCGTGAGCCACCGCGCCCGGCCTATGTATCTTTTAATTGAGCAATTCTTTCAAGTGTAAAGAACATAAAATCAGCAGAAGTGCATGCTAGGATGCAATGCAAAAAGGAAAATGCTCATAGAAAATCTAGAAATGGAAAACAAAAGAACAAAAGACCCATTAGAGAAATCTGGATGCAAAACTCTCTAGAACGAACATTTCTGTAATAAAATAACTTTTAATATTTCAATAAATTATAGGGACAAAAGTAAGTATCAATAATGTATCGACACAGGGTAACTCCTAGACCTTAAAAAGAACATCTTGGGGTGTTCTGACTGGAGTTCTCAGGATATGATAAGGGCAAAGTAAATGTCTTGTGAGCTCTGCTCCTGATGAATTCCACTCAGATTCAGAACTCGCTGAATTCTGAAATCTCACTGCAGATTAAAGGACATGGTCTTAATGGTATTTAAATTGGGCAGTTGGAACCAGGGATACCTGTATACAACTCAACAGAAAAAGCATCCCCAGGGAGGAAATTGGCGAGGAACAGTTAGGAAATAATTATAGTACAAATTAGTGTTATAAGTCTTATTCTTAAGGATTTTCAAACAATGCCACATGCAATATTACTTAAAAATCAAGAGGGCACCCCAGTTTCATGTTATTGTGTGCATGCGCTTCAGGTCTTAAATGCATGCATGTGACACACTCTTCACACTGCATATTAAGACTGACGTTGAGTGAGAGTCATGAACGCCGATCATCCCTGCCTATGTGTGCCAGCCACTGCGTCCCATGGATCCTCCCCTTACAATATCTCCCATGGTGGTGCCAATTTCCCCAGGTGCACTGGGGCCCCATCACCACAGGCTCTCTTATGGCTCTCCTGGGTCAGTTTACACACTGCTGCCAAACCCACCAAGGCCCAACCAGGTTTTATGGAGCCCTTCCTCCATGTAAATTTCTTCACCTGCTCTCTTCCTTGCTGGATCCAGCAGGTCTAAATGCACTCCTGGGCTCTCATTGCACAGGACCTCATCTACAGCCACCCACAGGGATTCTCCTCTGGGGCCAGGCGTGTCTCTTCGCAACCCCCTATACCCTGCTCTGTCTGTGCCACCGCTCAGGCTGTTCTCCTCTGATGCTTCTTCCCTTCCTTAACCCTCACCCAAATATAAGCTCATCAGGGGCTGTGTGGCTACCACAACCAAAGAATCTAAAAGCACCCAAAAGATTGACATTCTTGAAAAGAGGGGCAGAAGACTGGAGTTGACAGCTAAATGAAAAGGGATTCTAGCAACTCTCTTTGTAAGAGAATCAGTCCTGACAGAAAGCTCGCAGAATGTAGGTTAGGAATAAAGACAATATAATGCTATTTCCACAACACATAAAACGCACACCATGGATGTATATAACCAATGTCTATGAAGTATCCACCTGAGTCACAGACATGTGATGATTAAGAATCCTTAGGACTGAGCTTACTTACTGCACAATTTTAACTTACTGAATTAGGCAAAAAGAGCACTGAAGTTGGCCTTGGCACTGTTTTGTACTGGTGATTCAGACAGGCTACATCTAAAATCAAAATGCAGCCAGGGAAAGCAGTGTTTGTTCCAGGCAGGTTAGGATAACAGCACACACGCCACCAAACCCAAAGGCGCTAGTGGGAAGAGGCCAGCAGCAGTGCATGGTACCAAGTCAAACAGTGGGACATCCAGGGGTGGCCCTATAGCTCTCTTAAGGTTTACATAGATGAAAAAAAAATTCCTGCAATCAGCCAATAACCAATTGGGATCCAAATTACAGCCACTTATTAAAGCCCATCCAAGTAAATGCTCAGGGATGCATTTAACTTAAAATGAATCAAAGTGGCTTGCAACACAAAAACATTTTCATACAAGGAGAGCATCTGTTTGCCTGTATGAAAAAGGTTTCTGTAGCCTGGGTAACAGCTTTGCTCAGAGAGCTATGAGGTTTCAGAAATGCTGCCTACCTTTGCAGTGTGTCACCCGGCGTTTCCCTTGTGATTTCGGAGACAGAGACAGAAGGGCTAGACAAAGAGACGGTGGAGTACTGCAAGTGTGGCTGGCCTGCCTGCCCAGAGCCCGGAGCCCTCACTAGCCCACAGGCCAACACCTGACCTGCCCCCCAATCTTAAAATCTGGACACAGTTCAGGGATCCTGACAAGTGCGCTCACGATGTGACCCTGCGAGCTTACAGCAATTACATTTTCAGTGAGTAGTTTCATGCTTCCTGAAAATGAAATGAACACTAAAGCACATGCTGATAAATACAACACTTTGATTTTTATGTTTTAATTCTGAACTAAGGAAAAAAACTAGAACAATTACAATTAAATGAATGTATTTAATCAATTACGTACTTGTCCTTTTTTTTTTTTTGCATTTTAAATGCATTTCTAAATAAGGTTAAGATGCTATACAACAGCATCTACCTTATTACAAAAGGTGTTAAAAAAGATATATGGAAAGATATACATGAACTATTAGTTTGCAGTTTAGGAGATCATAGGCAGAAAAAGAAAAGCTACTTTTAGACAGTTATGTAACTTGATGCATAAGAAACTTTCCCCTAAGAGAAATGCAAATGTTGATAACAGAATCCAGTTAGTAAGGAAGGAATAGCCAAGGCAACAGACACCTTTTAATCTAGAAATTCCATCATGGCATGGGCGGTGGCGTTCCACTCTCCTCATTATTGGCATGTCTTACATTGGTTTTGGAGAGGGTAGGTGAAGGGTTTGCCCTCTACGACTTTTAAGGCAGTCTTGCTGTCACTAGCTGAGCCATTCAACCCCCACGAACAAAGCTGACAGCACTCCATCTGATCTGCACAAACCAAAGCTCCTGTGTGTTCCCAGGCTGGCCCCTGCAGCTGGCTACTTCTTTTCTGTCCCTTGAGTTCTGAGGAAACGAGTGAGGGGTTCCCATACAAAAATTAAATCAGACTTACCTGCACTGAATACAGGCTCCTTGGGTTTGCTGTGAAAATAAACCAAAACCAGTTTTTAAAGAGCACTGTGGGTGTTTAATCTCGTTCACTTCAGACCCCACAGCCACGGCTGCAGTAGTCTGTCACACAAACGCTGCGTAAGGTATACACGTCAATAAGAAAAACACAACCAACTTCACTGCAAAAAGGAACACACATAAACAATCATAAACAATCTCATAGGGGCAAGAGACTGCAATCCTAACTTTATCACCAAACTTGGGCTTTTTATGAGTGCAAATAAGTGTTTCGGGGAGGAAAAAATGTGGCTAATCAAGATGGGAATGACCCTGTCTAAATGCGTAAAAAGGGTTGTTTTTATTCCCCACACTCTTCTGACAGATTATTTAATGAACTTATTTAAAACTAGCACATTCCTGACAAAAGATCTTTTGGTGAGGGTTTTTAGAGCACACCTCCTAAGCGGATTGCTGTTCTAGGAAGACAGGTAGGTGAGCATAAGGTAGAAAGAGGAGGGGGGAACACCAGGGTGTGGTGCCCTCCAACTCAGCCATCTCTCGGGAGAGGTGGGGACACCCCTGCTGACTTCAGTCACCCTGGGCACCCCCCATGAGCAGGTGAGACCACCCCATGGCAGTGCTTGGGAAACCAAACTCAGGAATCATTCAAGGACAGACAGCTGCAGACAGACTAGACATCCCTAGGAGCAAGCACCCCATAGGAGAAACTTCCACGAGTGGTCCCTGGGGGCAGAAGGAGAGGCGGCCGCCACTGCAGACCCACTACTTCCTGCCAGGGGCACCCCTCCCATGACACCATCTTTGGGGAGATGGCACCATCTCCATTGCAGACAGGGACAGGGAGACCCAGGGAGCTCAGGGAGGGGGGTGACCCCTTGATCTCAACTTTGACTCCAAAGTTCATGCTTCGCACCACTTAGCTTCCCTGACTTCCACCTGCTTTAAGATACAGAGCGAGACACAGGAGTAAACGGACGTCAAGGGGCACACTGCTTTTACCATAGTGCCTTAAATGCTGCTAGGAGCACATATGCATTGTGTGTGTGTGTGTGTGTGTGTGTGTGTGTGTGTGTGTATTTAAAACAAAAACTTGAGCAGATATATTCCTAATATTACTCCTCAATTTTGACTTGAAACACAATGAAAACACCAGGAATAAAAACTATCCTTAATCTCATGATGTAGTAAATAATATTGTATATTAATATTCTTGATTTCCAGACAACTTCATGTAGCACATGGAGTGGGGCGGGGGAGCCTACTACTTTCCTGATGCTTTAGAAGTGGTTTACTTTGTTCAAACGTGTTTTAAGTAGTTTTATAAGCTATAGGCTTAGCTTCCTACATTCTAAACTATGGTCATTGAAAATACTACTATAAAGGCATGGCACAGTCTTTGAACCTAAAAGCCTGGGTCTTACATTGGCCTACAAGGCCCTGTCCAATCTCCACCTAACCCCTGTATTCTTCCGAGCTCATCTCCCTTCACTATATTCCCTGCTGTTCTGGGAACCTGGTCCAGCAGGCTCCGTGTCAGGCGCTGGCTCACGGTCCCTCCTGGACCATCCTCCCCGAAGTCAGCCACTCTCGGGCCACCGCTTTAGCTGTGTGTATGGCTTCACGTTCCCTGCTCCATACTAAAACTCTCCTCAGGCCCTGCTCGCCACACCCCCCGCCCCTCCTGATTTATTTTTCTCTATAGCACTTATTTGCCCCCTGACTTCATTTTATTTCTCCCACCAGGAGGCAATGCCACAGGGGCAGGGATCTTTCTGTTCATGACTGTATTCCCAGGGCCTTGGACAACAGGCAGCGGCTGCCCTGGTGTGAGGCCTGGAGCTCCTGTGGAATTCCTCTTGGTTCTCCGTCTTCAGTCTTCAGCAGGCCCCAAGGATCTGTGCCTGGTGGGTGGTGGTGGGGTCTGCTCTCAGCAATCCTGCCTCTCCCTGGGGCACAGACAGCTGCTGCCTGGAACCTGGTCTGGGGCTTGGTGTGCAGATGGAGTTTCTCTCCGTCCTCCAGGTCCCCAGACCTCACTAAATACCCACCCCTCAAAGGACTCTCTCTCAGCTTTCCTCATCCTTCCTTCCGGGGTGGCCAGCTGCTCCCTGGCCCTTAGTTCAAGGCCCTGAGTGTGGCTTTCCTCTTGGCATGCCTCTGCCTCAGCCGCCTGTCCGGCTCCCAGTCCACCATGCACACTCACTGAGGTCCGGGGAAAAGCGGAGTGCATGTGAGTAGGGGGAAGGTTCCCGTGTGCCAGAGCCCCTGAGGACTCTGAACTCTCCTGCCAGTCCACACTCAGCCTTTTCCAATTCTACAGCTCCTGGTGTTTTCCTACTCCCATCTATGAGGTCTCCCCTTTTCTTCCCGCCGCTCTGCCAAAGACAAAAGCAGCCATGGGGCCTGTCCCTCCTCAGAGGGGCTTGCCACTTTTCAATAACATTTCAGTTCATTATACTACTTTCTGTCCTCAGCTCCATGGTGGGCTTACACTAGCTATGATACTGTAGATACCTGAATTGTTCTCATTTTTAGGGTGGGAGTGACATTCTTGTCATTTTCTGTGTGCTAAGCAGAAGCAGAAGAAATCTTAACTCCAAATTTCACATATATTATTAGATTTACAGGCAGAAGGAGGTGAGAACAGAAGGAAAGCTAAGACAAAAGACTACGAGGCAAATCTAATAACAGAAACATAATCAAAGGGAAGCCAGGTATGGAATCCAAAGATAGGAAAACTTATTTTTTTATCATGACTTTGATCACAAAAGTAGAATGATGCAAAAGCTATAAACACAGAAATGAGAAATTCAGAACTTGCCCTAGAGACAGAAAAAAGCAATTATGAACTATGTTCTTCCTACAAAGAGAAAATCTGCAGGGGAATCTGAACTCTCCATACAGGGAAGCTCATGGACCTTTGACACTGAAGAACTGTAAGAGGAAGAATGAAAGATTTCTATTAACAGATTAGATAGCAGAAATGTTAACAACTAAAGTCATTGAGAGAGGTATCAGGTGGTACTAAAATGCTTACATTTCTTTAAATCATGCTCTAAACAATGTATCACTTTGTGGTACGCGGTTTAGAAAATATACTACTGCTATGTTTTATTATTTTAGAAAGTTGAGTTTTTGTTGAAAAAACCCAGCATATTTGCTTTAGAACCCATTACTCCTGCCAATGCACCACTACCTGTCCTAAAAGGCAAGCCTGGGAGGAGGTAATTTCACTCATGCATGCAAATCTTAGAATATAAACCCATAAAATGATGACGAATCTTCTGAACAACTGATAGAAAGGCAAACTCACAGATGTGCAGTGATAACCAGAAGAGAACATTAAAGCCACTGTGGCCTCTCAACAAAGTCTGTTGACGGGAGTCATGTGCAGAAAGTGCATTTTCCAGAACGCACAGCCACTCGAATTGAGAGTGGGTCCTTCAGACCCAGCACTATTTGCAACCCGCTTGGGCGGTGAATTCACTTGGAGTGGGAGATGATTGCTTCTCAAGGTGTTATGTAATTCATCTCTGATTCCCCATTTCTTGATGTGAGCTCGATGGAAAAAATTAAGTGAGTGACTTAACATCCCCTCAACAGCTGGGGTGTGGCTCCATGGTGGGGGGTGTGTGTAATTGGGGAAGAATGCCTAGGCCTGTCCTAGGAAGGGTGAAGGAGCACCAGCTGCAGAATGAGGCTTCATTCATCCCTCGCCCAGTGTGGAGTCAATCAAGATGTCCTGCACCTGCCTCTGAAGCCAATGACAGAACTAAGCCCAGAGGAGAGAAAGGATTTCCCCTCTGGTGAACAAACTCAGTGCTTGGCTATTCTGGTGTTAAGTTGTGGCCAATGTCTCCAAGACGAACTCCAGTGCAGTTCTTACTGCTTATACGGAGATTTGCTGAAAGAGCTTGGCTGTATGCTCCCTTGAGCTGCATGGTTCAAGAGCTGATGTAAGATATAAGCAGTCATGGGGACTCACGGAGGATGAGGTACACTTGAATCTTCACCACACCAGCAGCTGTATGGGGAGATGGCAGGAGAACACTAGACATCTGCCCCAAGGAAAAACTCCTGCCCTGAGCTGGGAGGCTTACACCAAGACAGCAGTGCAGTCAACACTGCAGAGACAGCTGCGAACACATATGTCAAAATTCAAATCCCTGAATATGCTCACTATGGACTTGGGGCACAAAGATGGTCTGAGTGGTTGGTTTTTACTCATCTGATAAAGCTCCTATTTGCTGCACCGTAGACTGGTATTTACAAGGAGAGTCCAGTGGACAATGTGTCCAGGCTGCAACTCAACAGATATTCACTGTGCCTCTCCTCTGTGGGCAACTGCTCTTAGATCTTTCATCTACATTAACTAACCTAACCCCATGTTCCTGAAAGGGGGGTCTGGGGCCAGATCCTGCAGGTCTTTTGACATGTGGTGACATGTGTAAAACTCCTGGGCAAGTACGATCAGAGTGGAACAAATAGGAGCCACATGCTGTTTGAGCAGAGATACTTGCTTTTGAAAATGATTAATAAGACTTGATAGAGAAAGAATCCTTTCCAAAGTTAAACATGCGATTTCTCCAAAATTTATTCATCCAGAACAACTTTGGCTCTTGGAATAACATGACTTCTTTTTATTTTTTGAGACAGGATCTGGCTCTGTCACACAGGCTGGAGTGCAGTGGTATGATCTCGGCTCACTGCAACCTCTGCCTCCTGGGCTCAAGCCATCCTCTCACCTCAGCCTCCCAAGTATCTGGGACTACAGGCGTATGCCACCAAACCCGGCTAATGTTTAGATTTTTTTTGTAGAGACAGGGTTCCATCATGTTTCCAGGCTGGTGTCAAACTCCCGGGCTCAAATGATCTGCCTGCTTTGGCCTCCCAAAGTGCCGGGATTCCAGGTGTGAGACACTGGGCTCAGCCACGTGATTGTTTTTAAAAACAACTTCACGTGATGAAATGAAGTTCCTGCTGGAAGCCAGAATACTCTACCATGGAAATAATGACTCTATAAAAATTGTCCTTAAGCAGCTTTTTATTAGAAATAGGGTCATTTAAGAACCATCTATTCAAAATGTTTAAAAGTTGCTGGAGACTTTACTGATGACAAAAGCGACTGCTTCATAGACATTTCCAACCAATACTTCCAGCTTAACATGGTGGAAGGAGAACACATTTTGAGGCCAGCTCGATCTGTGCTCTAGGGCTTGGGTGAGGGGCTTCACCTCTACCAGCTTAATATCCTTAATATAAAAATGGGAATAAAACCACTGTGAGGAACAGGTTATTGGCACGATTAAATAAGATGTGTTACAATGCGTCCAACATATGTTATTAATTAATATGGCTTCCCTCTTCCTCCTCCTTTCACTGCAAAAATCTTTGTATTTCCAGACTCCTCACCTACCAGTCTCAAAACTAAAACAATACGAAGAATATTAGCACTTATTATTTTGAAATTTATTAAAACATAAATGACCCCATGGCTTGAAGAGTGAAACATTTTTTTCAGTAAAAAGATGCTTAAGTCTCTTATCTTCCAGTGTAAAATGTAGTGTTAAAATTGTCTACCCATAGGTGGTGCTGTTTACATAGTTCTTGAATAGCTGTGGCTTTGAAGTGAAATGGTCATGGGCCAGACACAGGGGTGTTTCTGTCAATGATGGACCACAGAGATGTCCGTGGTCCCACAAAATTATAATACTGTATTTTTATAGTATCTTTTCTATGTTTAGATACATCAATATTTAACACTGTGTTACCACTGCCTGCAGTATTCCCTACAGTCACGTGCTGTACAGGTCTGTAGCCCAGGAGCAACAGGTTAGACCATCAGGATGGACCATGAAGTTTTCTGTAAACACACATGCTATGATGTTCACACAATGAGGAAACACCTAACAATGTGTTTCTCAGAAAGTGCCTGTCATTAAGCGATGCCTGGCCATATACAATATCCTTCCATCCATTCAACAAAGTTATTGAGCACTCATGTTTGCCAGGCACTGTGTAAAGTCTACAGAATGGCACGGCCTGGACCCCCAGAGCCGAAGGGAGGGCAAGGGGTGTGTGCAGCGTGGTGGAGGGAGGAGAGCTACAGAGTCACAGATAAAGTTAACAGGCAGTTACAACACCATCTGAAAAGCACTGCTCTCAGAATAGAGGGCCGGGGGAGGCTCCCAGAAAAAAGAGGATCCTGAGTTGGGTCTTGAAGGATGAGTTGGAGTTCATCAAACACAGTCACCTTCCCTACTCCCACCCCCAGTTCCAGATACACCCGTCTGTCACTTGGGAGAGGGGTAAACCCCTCCCCCTCCTAAGTGCTAGAAGGTGTTTGCCTCAGAACAATTCATTAAGCTATGAATTTGCTCGTGTGGTTTTCTGCATCTGTGCTTTATTTTACGATAAAGTAAAAAGAATTTTCTAAATATGCTATCTTCTTACTTAGGTCGGCATTTCTTTAATTAGGTCTGGGCTTGATCGCCTATTCATGCGTTAAGGGCCACTGGTATTTCCTTCTCAGTGAGCGCCTGTGCAGACCCTTCACCATTTTTCTATTCCGTGGATTATCTTGTTCTCCCATTTGTGAGTCCTTTGTGAATGAAGCAGAGTGGCCCTGCAGGCATTATGCCACTGACATTTGTTAGGAGAATCAGTCTTTCTGTGCTGCTCCTTCCCACTCCCTGCCATGCCTTGGACTATGTTCTGTACACAGCAGGTGCTCCATAAGTCCAGACAGCAGTGGCACTGAAAGAGTAAGGTGAGAACAATTTTCAGAATTTCTGATTCCTCACTTTTCAGGCTGGGATAAAGGCAGAAATAAGAGCTGGGGAATTCCAAGACATCCCCAAGAAAAAAGGCCCTGCATGCAGGGGAGTGGGAGGGACACAAGTGTGCCGGCCTCAACTCCAATAAATAGTCTGGGATGCAGACATGGCACTCACAGCTGCCACTGTGACCAGCTGACCGCAGACCAGCTCTGCACTGAGGCTCCTATGCATAAGATCTTAGGCACCCTGTGAGGTAGGTACTACTTTTACTGCTACTGAGGAAAACCCCAAAGAGATTAAGTCACTTGTTCACAATGACAAAGCAAAGTGGCAGAGTTGGGATTAACACTTGCTTATGGCAATAAAGGCCCATCATTTTAACCTTCTTTTGTTATAGTTATCAGGGCAAGAAGATTCATTCGATAAATGCTTGTGGAGCACCTATTGTGTGCTGGGCATTGTTCTAGATGGCGGCCTGGTCTGAGTGGATTAGTGAAACTTGTTCGGTACTTACATGTCCAACTAAAGTACTTCGGGCTGGAAACACGATGAACCACATCTAAAATAACACTGCAAGAGTGTATTTATTCACACAAAGGCATACTCATACAGCAAGTGAAGAAGGGATCACAAAATAGGCACAAGAATGGCATTTATGTCAAAATTACACACTACACTCATAGAGCACCCTGCAAATAAAAGTCCATGTGGAAGTGTAATGACTGTTGGCTGTGAGTTCGCTGAGTGGTGAGAATGCAGGTGATTTTCGTTTCTTCCTTCTTGTGCATCTAGTTTTTTTTTTTTTTTTTGAGAAAGGGTCTTACTCCCATTGCCCAGTCTGGAGTACAGTGGTACGATCACAGCTCACTGTAGTCTCAGCCTCCCAGGCTCGAGCAATCCTCCCACCTCAACCTCTCAAACAGGTGGGACTACAGGTATGCGCCACCACGCCCAGCTAATTTCTGTATTTTTTTGTAGAGATGGGGTCTTGCCATGTTGTCCAGGCTGGTCTTGAACTCCCGGGCTCAAGCGATCCACCCGCCTCAGCCTCCCAAAGTGCTAGGATTATAGGAGTAGGCCACCACGCCCGGCCTAGATTTTCTAAAACAAGTTACTTGTATAATAAATAGATGGCCTCAAAAAAGGAAAAAATCTTCCTGGGGAAAAGTGAGCAATGTGTTGGAGAGGCATGGGTGTCAGGGCACAAGAGGGAAGGAGGAGCTGGTGGATGAAGGGCCCGGAGCCGCAGCCAAGGAGTAATGTTGAGCTGACGGCAGCAGTGAGCAGCAGTGATGCCATCGTAAAGGGAAAACAACTTTGCGCCCTGAAGAACCCTGAGGTGAAACAGTCAGAAGGCAATTTTACCAAATGCTAGAGCTTTAGAGAGGACAGGCGCTCAAGGTGTCCAGCCCAGGGCTTCTCGACTTGATACCTGTGATACGGGGCTGTCTGATCCTGGGGTTGAGGGAGCACAACACAAAAGGGCACCACACCTAACATGTCAACGTCTTCACTATGTGGAGGTGGTTTTTTTTTTTCATGTTTGTTGACTCCAAAGATGGGCAGTTTATATCACACTTGTCCAACCCACAGCCCACAGGCCACATGCAGCCCAGGACGACTTTGAATGTGGCCCAACACACATTCGTAAACTTTCTTAAAACATGAGATGTTTTTGGCAATTTTTTTTTTTTTTTTTTTTTGGTTCATCAGCTATCAATAGTGTTCGTGTATTTTATGTGTGGCCCAAGACAATTCTTTCAATCTGGGGAAGCCGAAAGTCCAGGGAAACCGAAATCCAGGGACACCCCTGATTTATACGTACGTGACAGCAAAGTTTCTAGCATATGACTAAAACATCCTTACTCTAACAAAATCAACTCATTTCAACAACTTCTCAGTAAAGCTGAAACTGTCTTGCTTATAAAGCTGACATAGCTCATTCCCCTAAGACTTAACAAAAGGGGAACCAGTTTGATAATTGAAATGCTTTATCAATCTAGCAACATCTAACATGAACTGTGCTTCTAAATAAGCAGCCAATTTTCTATCGGGGATAAAATACTTTTTTAATTGAAAAATATCTCTATTAGATTAGTTTACTGGCTACATTATACAAGCCTTCCATCACAATGTTATTGCCAATTCCCTATTTAAATGTAGTATTTCATGATGACATGAATCACTATGTAATTAATATTTATTTATCATCAATAGTACATAAAGTAAAATATTACCATATATTGCTTTTGTTTATAATAGAGGTTTTGTTGATGCAAAGATGAAATGCTGTTAAATTTTGTGGCTTGTTACAAAGTATTTGAAAAAGTTAAACATTCTAAGATAAAAGTCTTCCTTATCACAAGAAAGACTCCAATCTAGTGGCCGTTTGTAAAGAAAATGAGACATGGGAGCAAGAAGACTGAAACCATCATAAACAATACAGTTCTGGCTGGGCGCGTGGCTCACGCCTGTAATCCCGGCACTTCGGGAGGCCGAGGAGGGCGGATCACGAGGTCAAGGGCTCGAGACCATCCTGGCCAACATGGTGAAACCTCGTCTCTACTAAAAATACAAAACTTAGCTGGGCGTGGTGGCACGCAGCTGTAGTCCCAGCTACTAAGGAGGCTGAGGCATGAGAACTGCATGAACCCAAGAGGCAGAGGTTGCAGCGACCCAAGATTGTGCCGCTGTACTCCAGCCTGGAGACAGAGTGAGACTCCATCTCAAAAGAAAAAGAAAAAGAATATAGTTTTATGAAAGCAAAACATGTAATTACTTTAAAATAAAGTATCTCAGAAAAGGTTAATATTTAGGACTTCACAAACACTATTATTTTGTGTTCAATAGTAAGATTTGTATAATTTATACAGAATGGCTTTCTATCTACTGTAATTATTATTATTGAGAAATACATGTGCTGAGATGGAACTGTTTTTCTGAAGTAAAGGGAGCCTTTTTCTCATTTGCGCCTAAGTGCCATATGTGCTAACGACAGCTTTGCACATGGCGTGTGAGAAACTGTGAGCTTTATGGCTAATAATCTGTCACGGCTGCAAGTTAAAGCACTGCCTGTGTGAATGATTTGCTTCTTCTACAAAGCAGCACAGGGTGGAAGCCATCCCTATGACGTCAGCACTCTCACTCTCACTCACGTGTACCCTAACGAGCCTTCCTGAGTGGAAGAGAAGGGGGCTCCGGAACAGCGGGCAGGCTGGGATCACACATAGCCCACAGACCAGCTCCCGCCCGATGCCTTATTTAAGAACTGTGAGCATCACGAGGATTTACAATACTTTATCTCCCCCAACTATGTTAGACACAAGTGTAACGCAGATTGTGACAAAATCTAACACTTTCTTCTCACAAATGAGGAAAACAAAAAGAGAGGGATTGTAGAAAATCTCACCGATGACTTTGCTCTGCTCCACACAAGCCTGTCTTTATAACAACCATCACAGCGATGGCGACCATTTACTGAGTGCCAAGCCCTATGCTGGGTATTTTCCTACAAGTTAGCTCATTTATAAGATTCAAGGGAATTAGGTATAAAATCTCTAATTTGCAGAGGAAAAAATTGAGCTTGGAGACGTTAAGGCAGAACTGGATACACACCCAGACCTTTCTTTTACTGCAGAGCCTCTGCCCTTTCCACCATGTCTTGCTGCCTAAGGAACCCAACAAGGGCAATCTTTTAAATCACAGGACAGCCTGCAGGAACAATGGACACATCGAGTGAACGATGGGGAAGAGGCATGCCATCTTGAGTCCACTGAATGTAGTCATGTTTAAAAACAGAAATTACGTGGGGGCCACCTCCCTACTCCTTTCCTTCTCCATGTCCCATCCTCGAGAGTGGCGTTTCTCAGCAAGACTCCAGCTCTGCTTTGGTGCTAGGGTCAAAGCAGCCTAAGCATGGGGCTGCACACGTGGGAATACAGAGAAAGAAAGGCGGGAAGGGGTCACGCAGCCACTGAATTACCAGCTCGACCTTCACATCTACCGCATCTTAGCTGCTTCTTTCTGAGTTACCGCAGCTCTTACTCCTATGCGTCCCTGTCAGGAACAGCAATAGGCTAAGAGGAGACAGTGACTGTCTCTGAAACCCCTTCGGTGCACTATGCACGAAACTCAGTCAGTTCTGTGCTCTGCTCGCCTCAACCACCCCTGGGTTCTAACGAGACAAAGAATTTCTTTTTAAATGGACATGTTTAGTTGCCTGAACTAGTTTGGGAACATGATTAGTAAATTTTCCCAGTCCCTCATTTCCAAATCAAAATTTCCTACTGTGGCGTTTTTCAAAAATCTCTTTGTAAATATCTTCTATGGAAATATTTACCCAGCACATTTACCAAAGCCATAGGATTTTAAAGATAAAACGGATCTGGAGTTTACACAATGCAGATTCTTTTTGGAAACTCTTAATAAAAATCAGATGTGCAGAGGAGGAGCCAAGTCTCTCAGAACTGCCAAGATCTAGACATTTCAGGTCAACTTCCAAGCTTACCCTGAATTCAAAGCAGCTTTGGGCTGCACTGCACCTCCCACTAACTCACACTCTGTTGCCATTGTAACCACTTGGCCTCATTTCCAAGGTATTATCACCCCATTAGCATAATCTTCTGATAAGAAGTACTAATAGTCTAAATGAGAAGAAGACAGAACCCATGTTAATGGTTTTTTAAATTGTTAATTGACCGTGGACCTGACCTGCTATAGATATGAGAAGTGTCTCTATGTTTTCTAAAACAGACATCTTTTAGGAATAAAACTGAAAAGAGTTTAAGCTTCCTTTATAGGACTGAATCACCATGGATTTACAAACTTGGAATTTTTACAGCCTGTGGGTTGGAGTTGATTGCTTTATGACTAAGCCTTCTCCTGACATGAACATTTGGGGGAAAAAAACACATGCTTAGCCTCTGAAGCTGAAATTCCTTCCTAAGCTTTACTAAACAGAGAGAATAAAATTAAAGTACAGTGTTTAAAAAGTGAGAACAAAGTACAATGTTAGGTAAAAATACATAGAGAAACTGGATTTTCTTTACAGAGGACATTATATAGATATAAATATATTCTATAGACACAAAACAAGCTGGTAAAATGCCAAAAAGCAGCATTCAGGAATAAAATGTTAGTATGAGTTTCACTGATACTTACCACAATCCATTACAAACTAACCTCATAGAAAAATTCAAAATTTGGAGTCCATGTATTTCACGAAACCATTAAGAAAAATGGTTCATATTTCTGGTGTTCGCATCAATATTAAACATAGCCTCTGATAAATCATAAAATTACAACTTTTCAGCCACTCTGTCTCAGAAAGTACTGCTGAGAAACTTAACGCAGTCCATTAAAATGAACTTTAAAAGGTCAGGAGAGTGTACTAGAAATAGAAGGTGCTCACATAGAAATTCAGAATGGCTTCCCCAGTTCCAGGTACTTGGTACTAAGAAACTCTCAGGAACTACTTATGTCTACATGAGAGTGCTGGGAATCTGAGTGACAGTGTTTCTACCTGCACAGTAGTTTGTGTGAACTGTGCCTGGCAGCTGCCCTCAAATGGCTGTTTGATTAGTGCCTACAAATATCTGAGGAGAAGGCCTTCTTCTCCAAGAGTGCTCCTAGCTTGATGGAATATGAGGGGATCTTCTGACTCCTCTCTGGGGACAAGCGGTGCTAAAATATCTGAACAGCAGGAACCAAGAGATAAGATGTCCTTACCTTTCACTGTTCTTTTTGCCACTAGAAGAGCTGCTGGTAGAGCCTGTGCGATTCCGGTTTCCTTTGGAATCCCCATTGCTTTCTCTTCGACCCCCAGGAGATACTCGTTCAGAAGAGCTGGTCCTCTTGATGTTACTAAGGGTGGAATGTAAGTGACAGTGAACTCCTTAATATCCTGATTTTATTTTATTGCGACGCATACAAATACATACATAGAACATCATCCTTCCACGTGGATATTCAAGACAGGCCTAGCTACAGAGATCAAAATGCTTTTCAGAGTGTCACATGGAATAACACCTCTGCTCTCTGCCTCTGTAACTGAGTCCACTAGTACAGTTCACAGTCATGGAGGAAATTGAGACATTAAGACTTCAACAGTACCGTGTGAGAGCACTCCAGGGCCTTCCAGGGAGGCAATCCTGCCCCTGAGCAGGCTTCACTCTCCAGGGATGTCCAATCTTTTGGTTTCTGTGGGCCACATTGGAAGAAGAAGAATTGTTTTGGGCCACACATAAAATATACTAATGCTAACGATAGCTGATGAATTAAACACAAAAAAAATTTGCAAAAAAATAGAGTATTAAGAAAGTTTACAAATTTGTGCCGGGCCACATTCAAAGCCATCCTGAGCCACACACGGCCCATGGGCTCGCAGGTTGGACAAGCTTGGTCTAGATGGTGGTGTGTAACCCCGGGGGATGGTGCCCCCAGGAGACAGCTGGCCATGTCTGGAGACATCCTTCTGCTGCCACAGCGGGGAGGGACTGCTACTGGCATGTAGTGGGTGGAGGCCAGGGGTGCTGCTAAAAATCCTACGCAGCCCGGGATGGCCCCTCCACAAAGCATCACCTGGCCCAGACGTCAACAGTGCTGATGCTGAAGAAATCTGGCCTAAAGGCATGGGTGGGACAAATGCTAACAGGATGCCACAGGTAGCGACAGAAATGTTCCACCCTATGCAAGATGCCTTCGTTTGGAGGTGGTGTCCATGCAAGTGGCCAACTTCGTTTGCAGGACAAGAGTGACTAAAGTGCTCGGAGGCCTGGGAAGGCAGCCTGGGGAAGGCCTCCCAAAGACTGCGAATTTCCAGGAAAGATCAAATTAACGGCTTGAATGTGTTGTTACGACACAGACAGAAAGACCCTGCTCTAGGAGAGGGGATCTCCTATACACAGGGGATTCGCAGGCATGAGGGGTAAACCAGAGCCCAGGCACGGAGTGGAGGCCGATTGTCCCCCTCTCAGAGCACACTATGGACTGTTTGTGTCCCCCAAATTCATGTGTGGAAACCCTAACCCTCAATGTGAAGGAGTTAGGGGGTGGGGCCTTTGGGAGGTGATGAAGTCAGCAGGGTGGGGCCCTCATGAGTGGAATTAGTGTCCTAATGCAAGAGGCCCAGAGAGTGTCCTTTCCACCATGTGAGAAGATGGCCGCCTGCAACCTGGAAGGCAGCCCTCCTCAGAACCCAATCACGCTGGTCCCCTTGGTCTCGGACTCCCAGCCTCCAGGATGGTGAGACATATATTTCTGCTGTTTATACGCTTCCCAGTCTATGGACTTTGTTACAGCAACCCAAACTCACTAAGACAGAGCACATAACTGTAGTATAGGTATCTCTGTATATATTTTATAATCTTCATCATTAGTCCACACATTTCTTGAGATCTTATCTCATTTATCATTTTCGCATGCTTTGCAGAGCCTCATACAAAAGTTTGGTACACATTTATTAAATGAAAGGATGAAATGAATGGAAGTATCACACGCTGACCCTGTCACCAGAAGAGACACAAATTGCTTTAAGGCAGCACCTGCCCTGCAAGCAAAAAAGAAGGAGGGGAAGGGCGGGCAAGGGGCCAGGGCTCTGGGAACAGGCACAGACTTGGGTGGTTCTGGTCTTGACACTTGGAACTGGAGGTGTGGGTGGGTGAGAATACAAGCCTGCAACACCCGAGACAGCTCAGGACAGGCCTTGTCCATCTGGCAGGTGCTGAGCCACGGATGCAGAGGAAATCACTGAGGGAGGAGGTGACCAAGGACGGAAGAGCCCCGGGAAAACTAATGTTTAAAGACGTGGGCTGAGAAGCTACTGCAGGAGTCAGAGGTAGCAGCGACACCAGGAGAGAAGGAGTGGTGCGCAGAGGCTAGCGCAGGACGAGGTACGTGTGCTGGTGCTGCACAGAGGAGGGGGTGAGCTCCGGGAAGTGGGGAGTCTCAGGCGTCTCCAGTGGGCACAGCTTCGGTGAAGGGAACCAGATCTCAACAAGGAGCACGAAGGAACTGAGGAACTTAACACAGCCACCACCCCTGCTCCTGCACTGAAGCTCAGTGTCCTCCCTCCCCATAAGGAAATGACAAGCCTCCCATCTAGGCAGTTCCTGCCTGGTGCTGGCCGCTCTCCTTCTTGGTAGCCAGTGACTCTCTCCTCTCTTCCTACCTTCCCCTCTCTGTCTCCTCTGTCTATACCCTTCTTAGCCCAACTTGCAGTCCTCCTTCCTTTGCAACTTCCAGTGGCTCAGTTAGTAATCTCCGAGCAGGTTTTTAAAAACCTTCACGGTTTGTTGGCTTTGAAA
This sequence comes from Rhinopithecus bieti, assembly GCF_001698545.2. Classification (NCBI taxonomy): domain Eukaryota; kingdom Metazoa; phylum Chordata; class Mammalia; order Primates; family Cercopithecidae; genus Rhinopithecus; species Rhinopithecus bieti. The sequence continues at coordinate 5,368,850 of NW_016810565.1, forward strand.
AATCACCTCGCTCTCAAGGTGATTATCTGAATACACTTTCCACATAGTCTTTTTGGTAACTGGGGAACCCTTGAGTCGACAGTGCCAGAATCTTACAACTGCAATCAGCTGGGTGTGCCTTAAGGTCAAAATGTGTGTTTTTAGAATGCTCAATTTGGGGACAAGGAAATTACAGATTTTAAGAGAGCATTACATTTCTGAAATTTGGGATTAAAGTCTAAAAATTACAGGAGCCTTTGTGCTTCAAGTTCAAGATGTTCCCATGACGACAAACACCAAGCAAATTTGACTTAGCAGGATTATTCTCCGCCCAGTCTTTAGTACAACCTCTGAAGCACACTTTGCCCTGACCAGCTGCCGGGGCCCTGGGAGACTTTGCAGCCGCAAGAAGAGCCCAGAGCTCGGCCTCTGGGGTGTCCTTGTGGGAGTTCATGGCAAGTTCACAGCAAGTTCGAGAACTGTATAAAACACCCTTAAAGAGCTGAAAAACCACAACTGTTCATCAACTACAGCAAACAATAACTGATTTTCTAACAATTAACACTCAACCTGGTGGCTGGAAGAGTTCATGGGAGTGCCAGTGATAAAAACTGCAGCAGCAGCCACAGTTAACACTTAAGGAGTACTCTGGACTTTTACATACACTGTATTATTTAATTAAAACCTCACAAATCCCAGCAGCAATATCATTATCCTCATTTTACAGATGAAGAACCAAATTCAGGATTGTGAAGCAACTTGTCTGGGGTTACAGCAAGTGGTGGGGCTGGTGACTTCAACCCTGTGTTCTCTCTATTAGGCCCCTAATCAACACCACCTGCAATTTATGAATGTCAAAGTATACTAGTTTTGGAGGACCAGATGAGCATCTAAAAAAAACAATAAATGTCAATGATTAATATAGTTACATGACTGACGACTTGATGAATGGTAGGCACTGGACAAGACCTTGGAGCTACTATGTTAAAACAGAGATGGAAACAGTGGAAGGAACAGCTATGGTGACAAAGTAAATCTAAGTTCCCCTCACCTTGGTGTCGATCTATTCAGTTTGCAAGCATTGAGAAGACTCACAGATCTGTTTAATCTACGTATAAGAGGCACAGAAACAAAGCAGAATAAACGTGAGTGCAATTAATAAAAGCGTGGAAAAATACTTTGATAAGCTTCAGTAAATTGCAGGACACACACATCAAAATTGAAAAACATTTTGGTTCGCATACATAGATGTGGATATAATCCATCACAACTCTTCCAAGATATTTGTCATTCCCATATTTGCATTAAAACTTTAAACTTAAAAAAAAAAACTTACTGTTGTCCCAGATGTAGAATAAAAAACACGACATTTCCTTTTGAGAACCAATGGCTCTTGTGAATTAAAGAGGATTTACTAGGACTCAAAGTGAAGGACAGAAAATAAAGCTTAAAGACAAGACATTTGTGGTAACAAGGGCAGCCAGAGAGAGCAATACTGTACACTCACTGCAGGAAGCCTCCTCAAATAACCAGCAGGGAATATCAAAGAAGCTATGTTCCCTCTGGATGGCAAGTGAAAAACAATGCTCTTTATTTTGAAAGTGGTAGAAGTACTGCCTTGTGAGAGACTGTGCAATAATGCAGTATATTTTTTAGTGCTTAAGGCAAGTATTTTTGGTGTAGAAATGCATAGACATCACCATTACTTTGTTTTCCCTTCTGCTCTCTGCCCGCACACCCAAACCTGCAACCTTCTAAGTTATGAAAACAAATGGTTCTTTACATTACATTACGTATGCATTCAACAATTTGTGCCAATTAACACTTCAGACATAATAAAATTTCTGCAAAGAGACTGGTGACCATAAGAAAAACAGATATCTTTCTTCTTATGGTTAATAGGAATTCTAAGCATAAGAAGCTACAATTAGGTTTTCCTTCATCATGTGATTGGGAATCAAAAATTGGTTTTCCAAAATTTTGCAAAAGTATCCCAAACTTTTACAACCAAAACAGAAATCTGACAGGCAGCTCTTAAGTGTGACCAGAGATTTTGATGATTTCATTTGTCCCGACAGCTGGGGCGACTAACACTGGGTAAAAGCAGTGAACTGCTCAACAAACACTTACTAGGCATCGACCATCCACTGTCCACTATGCTGAGTGTTGGAGGGTCCACAGGGGACCAGGACCCACCTGGCTTTTGTCCCTCAAATTATGAGATAATTCTGACAGACTGAGATGACGCACTTCAATAATTAAATTAACAAATGCTCATATCTTTCACTGTCCAAAAACTGATCTTTGGCAAAATCCAAGTCATTTTTCAGGAAGGCTAGTGGTCTTGGAGAATCTTAGAGAATTCTATATACACAAGTCTTTTTTTCTACAATACAAAGTCAACTACTCAAGCTAGTGAGGAGAACCATATCACTTCTGATAACGGGACAGGTCCCACGGGTCTTCCTTTGTTCAATAGGACAATACTTCCACCTCTATTTTGCTACCGAGAACAGACTCAAACATGGATTTATCACCTGCGTTTCAATTCATCTGAATAATAGAGAAATAGATTAGAAATAATTCTTAAAAATCAACTGAAGCCAGATTTTGGCTTTCTGTTCTTCAAATCACGCTATGTCCCCAGCACTGACTTCAGTGCAATTACAAATGCTGTGCTTCTAAAAAGTGGAACTGTTTTTCCAAAGGACTATTAGCTGTTTGTTTGGAAGCAAGAGATATTTACCATTCTATCTCACATTTGTCACAGAGCATTTTTTAAATAACGCTTTTTGTACCAGTTTTGTTCTTTTGATCTCTGTTCACATAGCTTGGCCTATTGTCATGCTCTACTTATGAGCCCAGAGAACAGTGATTGTCCCTTTCTTGAGCCAGTAGAAATGTTACTCCATTGTCAGCCTCCGCATCCCCACTGAGCAAGGTATGACCTACAATGTCTTCCCTGGATTTTCTGCCTTTTTTCCTTTGCCTAATGGAAACAAAGCTTTTCCCAAGGATTCCAAATCAAGCCCTCAATCGAAGTCTTAATTGGCAACACAAAGCACAACCGCTGGGCACTGGACTATTTCCAAAGGGGATTTTGTTCTTAAGCACCAGGCTGAAAAACCCCCAGAGAAAAGAAAACAAACATATACCCATCCACACACCACAGATGCCCCGACTCATTTAATTTGGAACTCTGATTACAGAAAAATTCCTACCTGATTGTAAACAGATTTGAAATGACTTGGAAGTTATTTTAATCCTAATATTCAGAATGCCCAGCCTGCTTCTGTTTTCAGAATTCTCTCCTAATGAGAGATCTACAGGAACTTTACCGCGGAGTAGCAATTAGATGCTACTGTTCTTATTTCCAGCTTCCAAATGGAAGGGAACTCCCATCCACTGAAGCCCATAAAAGCCAGAAACGAACCAAAATACATGAATCACTACACTTTTACTCAAAACTCAGAGTCTTGGACACTCAGTCTAGAAAACTATGTATTTCTAGTTGGCAACTATATGCTGACCACAGCTTATTAGAGTAATCAAATGGATATTCTGTAAATTATAAGGAAAAGTCTACAGAAGCCTTAGAATGTTTCTGGGAGGGTTACCATTTAAATGCGAGTACACAAATGTACACACTTAGATATAACATGATGGCTACCATCATAATTTTTCACGTGTTCATTCGTTCCTTCCTGTCTTGCTCCCTTCCTCCCTCCCTTCTTTACTAAGATAAAATTGCTGAGAGTAATCGCCACCTATGAGCCCTTTCACATCTGGCTGAAATGTGGGGGTGTAAGACCCAGGACTCTGTTCATAGCCCGGACTTGTTTCTTTACTTGGTGTTTGGCCCCGGTGCCCCCTTATCAACATCAGACTTGCAATCTGAGAAATCTCTGCTGAGAGTCACCCTCACTCCTGATGGCCGCTCCTGCTCCCACAAATAGTACACAGACAGGAGGGGGCATAAAAGAAGGATGATTTGCAAGCAGTCATTATATCAAGCATTTTCCTTCGGCAGATGTCTGGGATGACCTGGAAATCTGTGCAGGAAGCAGCCGAGCACAATGGAAGGCGCACAGGCTTTGGAGCCAGACAGCCCAGGCCATGTTCCCCACGCTCCAGCCACATGACCCTGCCGCTGCTTCATCAGGGTTTGTGTGCTACTCTAAACTCTTCATTGTCATTTCAACAGGGTTCACAGCATCTTCTCTCGGAGTGGATCCCATCTCAAGAAACTACTATTTTGGCAGTAATTCCTCGCCCATTAAAGTTTTATCAGGAGACTGTAGCAACTCAGTCCTATCCTCAGTCTGCACTTCGAATTCTATTTCTCTTGCTATTTCCAGCACATTTGCAGTGGCTTTCTCCAGTGAAGTCTTGAACTGCCTCAGAGTCATCCATGAGGGCTGAAATCATTTTCTTCCCATTCATCTTCTGTTCATGTTGAGATTTTGGCCTCCTCCCATGAATCATAAATGTTCTTTTTTTTTTTTCCTTCGAGACAGGGTCTCACTCCATTGCCCAGGCTGGAGTGCAGTAGCGCAAATATGGCTCACTGCAGTCTCCCGGACTCAAGCAATCCTCCTGCCTCGACTTCCCAAAGTGCTGGGATTACAGGTGTGAGCCACTGTGCCTGGCCCCACAAATGTTCTTAAAGGCATTTAGAACGTTGAATCCTTTCTAGAGGTTTTCAATTGACATTGCCCAGATCTATTAGAGGAATCACTATCAATGGCAGCAATAGCCTTGCCAGGTGTGGTGGCTCACGTCTGTAATCCCAGCACTTTGGGAGGCCGAGGAGGGCGGATTATGAGGTCAAGAGATCGAGATCATCCTGGCCAACATGGCGAAACTCTGTCTCTACTAAAAATACAAAAAAATTAACTGGATATGGTGGTGTGCACCTGTAATCCCAGCTACTCGGGAGGCTGAGGTAGGAGAATCACTTGAACCCAGAGGCAGAGGTTGCAGTGAGCTGGGATCACACCACTGCATGCCAGCCTGGGCAACAGAGCAAGACTCTGTCTCAAAAAAAAAAAAAAAAAGTATTTCCTAAATAATAAAACTTGACAGTTGAAATTACTCCTTGATCCAAGGGCTGCAGAATGCATGTTGTGTGAGTTGGCATAAAAACATTAATTTCCTTGTACCGCTCCATCGGAGCTCCTGGGTGACTAGGTACACTGTAAATGAATAGTAGTATTGGGAAAGGAAGCTTTTTCTTCTGAGCAGTAGGCCTCAACAATGGGCTCAAAATATTCAGTACATCATATTGCTGTAACAGATGTGCTGTCATCTAGGTTTTCTTCCATTTACAGAGCACAGGCAGAAGAGATTTAGCATCACTCTTAAGGGTCCTAGGATTTTTGGAATGATAAATGAGCGCTGACTCCAATTTAAAGTCACCAGCCACACTGGGCTCTAACAAGAGTCAGTCTCTCCTCTGAAGCTTTGAAGCCAGGTATTGACTTCTCATATAAAAGTCCTAGATGGCACCTTCCTCCAATATAAGGCTGTTTTGTCTACATTGAAAATGTGTTGTTGTTGCTTTTTATTTTCTTTTTTTTTTGAGACAGAGTTTCGCTCTTTTTGCCCAGGCTGGAGTGCAGCGGCGCAATCTCGGCTCACTGCAACCTCTGCCTCCTGGGTTCAAGCAATTCTCCTGCCTCAGCCTCCCAAGGAACTGAGATTACAGGCGCCCGCCACCACGCCAGCTAATTTTTTGTATTTTTAGTAGAGACGGGTTTCACCATGTTGGCCAGGATGGTCTCGATCTCTTAACCTCATGATCTGCCCGCCTCAGCCTCCAAAAGTGCTGGGATTACAGGCATGAGCCACCGCGCCCGGCCTAAAATGTGTTGTGTAGTGTAGCTGCTTTCATCAGTTATCTTAACCAGCTAGGTCTTCTGCATAACCTGTAGCAGCTTCTACAATAGTACTTGCTGCTTTGCCTTGCACTTTTACGTTATGGAGAGGGCATCTTTCCTTAATCTCATAAGCCAACCTCTGCTGGCTTCAATCTTTTCTTCTACAGCTTCCTCACCTCTCTCAGATTTCATAAAATTGAAGAGAGTTAGGGCCTTGCTCTGTATTAGGCTTTGGCTTAAGGGAATGTTGTGCCTGGTATGATTTTTTATTCTGACCACTCAAACTTTCTCCCTATCAGGAATAAGGATGTCACTTTTTTTTTTTTTTTCACATGTTCACTGGAGTAACACTTCGAATTTCCTTCAAGAACTTTTTCTTGGCATCTACAGCTTGGCTAACTGTTTGGCACAACAGGCCTGCATGAGTCCATTTAGTGCAGCTATAAAGGAATGCCTGAGGCTGGGTAATTTATAAAGAAAAGAGGTTTAATGGCCTCACAGTTCCGCAGGCTGCCCAGGAAGCATGGCACCGGCATCTGCTCAGCTTCTGGTGCAGTCTCAGGGAGTTTTAAATCATGACAGAAGACAAGACAGGGGCAGGCACGTCATTTGGCAAGAGAGGGAGCAAGTGGGGAGGAGGTGCCACGCTCTTTTAAACAACCAGACCTTGAGTGAACTCACAGCAAGAACTCACTCATTGTGAGGACAGCAACAAGACGTTCATGAGGGATCTACGCTGATGACCCAAACACCTCCTCCCAGGCCCATCTCCAACACTGGGGATCACATTTCAACTTGAAATGTGGAGGAGACAAACATCTAAACCACATGATGGTCTACCCTGGCTTTTGACATGCCTTCCTCATTAAGCCGAATCATGTCTAGCTTTTGATTTAAAGTGAGAAATGTATGACTTTTCCTTCACTTGAACACTTAGAGGCCATTATAGGGTTACTAAATGGCCTTATTTCAATACTGTTGTGTCTCAGGGAAACGGGAGGCCGATGGAGAGGGAGAGATAGGGAAACAATGGGCAGAGCAGTCAGGACACAAACTGCATTTATGGATTAAGTTTGCCCCTTCTCTGGGTGCTGTTTTGGGTGCCCCAAAACAATTACAGTATTAACACCAAAGATTACTGATCACCATTCCAGACATAATGATAACAAAAAAGTTTGTAATGTTGTGAGAATTACCAAAATGTGACATGAAGTGGGTACATGTTGGAAAGACGATGCTGATAGATTTACGCAACACAGGGTTGCCATCGCCTCCAATTTGTAAAAAAATGTGGTAAAGCACAATAAAGACAGACACAATAAAATGAGGAATGCCTGTATTTGCTACAATAAAAAGTGAATCTTTAAACAACTCACTCTTGAACAATCAATGGTCAAAGAGGAAATCATAAAGAAATTTTAAAAATATCTGGAGACATATGAAAATACAACATACCAAAACTTACAGGAGGCAGTTAAAGGGGTACTAAGAGGGAAGTCTACAGTGATCAAAGTTTCCATAAAAAGAAGACAGATCTCACATCAGCCTCCTGACTTTATACTTCAAGGAACTAGAAAAAAAAAGATAAAACCAAAAGTTGGCAGAAGGAAGGAAATAATAAAGATTAGAGCAGAGACAAATGAAGGCGAGAATAGAAAACAGAAAAAAAAAATCAACAAAACCAAGAATTGGTTTTTTAAAAAAGATCAACCAAATTGAAAAACCCTTAGCTAGACTAACAAAGAAAGAGAGAAAATTTAAATAACTAAAATTAGAAATGAAAGGACATTACAACTGATATAACAAAAACAAGAAGGACTATAAGAGACCACTGTGAACAAGCATATGCCAGCAAATTGGGTGACCTAGAGCAGATGAATAAGCCCTAGAAACAAACAGCCCACCAGGACTGAATCATAAAGAAGTAAAAAATATGAACAGACCTAGAACTAGTAAGGAGACTGAAGCAGTAATCAAAAATCTCCCAACAAAGAAAAGCCCAGGACCTGATGACTTCAGCGGAGAATTCTATCAGACATTTAAAAAAGGATAAATTCCAATCCTCCTTAAACTCTTCCAAAGAATCGAGGAGGAGGGAACACTTCCAAATCACTGCATGAGGCCAGCATTATTCTAATACCAAAACCAGACAAAGATACAAGAAAACTACAGACCAATATCCCTGATGAATGTTGATGAAAAAATCCTCAACAAAATACTAGTAAACTGAATTCAACAGCACATTAAATGGATTATACACCATGACCAACTGGGATTTATATTTGGAATGCAAGAATGATTCAACACATGAAAATCAATCAATGTGATACAATATTCACAGAACAAAAGACAAAAACCACATGATCATTTCAATTGATGCAGAAAAAGCATTTGACAAAATTCAACACCCTTTCATGATAAAAACAAAACAAACTAGGAATAGAAGGAAACTACCTCAACGTAATAAATGCTAGATTTGAGTGGCCATAGCTCAAATAAATACTCAACGGTAAAAGACTGAAATCTTTTCCTCTAAAACCAGGAAGAAGGCAAGACACCCACTCTTGCCACTATTATTCAACATAGTACTCGAAGTCCTAGCCAGAGCAATTAGACAGGAGAAAGAAATGAAAGGCATCCAAATAGGAAAGGATCCAAAGTAAAACTACCTGTCTACAGATGACAGAATCTTATACTTAGAGAACCCTAAAGATTCCAGAAAAAAATTGTGAGGACTAATACATAATTTCAACAAAGTTTCAGGATACACAACCAACACACAAAAATCAGATGCATTTCTATACAATAACAATGACCAAGCTGAAAAGGAAGTTAAGAAATTAATTCTATTTACTGCAGCATCAAAAAGGATAAAACACTTAGGAATAACTTTAACCAAGGAGATAGAAGACTTATACACTGAGAACCACAAAACCTTGCTAAAAGAAAATACAAAAAAAGAGAAAGACATCCTATGTTTATGGATTGGAAGACTTAATATTGCTTAATGTCCATACTACTCAAAGTGATATGCAGATTTAATGCAGTCTCTATCAAAATCCCAATGGCATTTTTTGCAGAAATAGAAAAAAACTATCCTAAAATTCATATGGAATATCAAGGGATCCTAAATAGCCAAAACAATCATGAAAAAGAACAATACAGTTGGGGGCCTCCCATTCCCTGATTTTGAAACATACTAAAAGCAAGAGTAATCGGCCGGGCGCGGTGGCTCAAGCCTGTAATCCCAGCACTTTGGGAGGCCGAGACGGGCGGATCACGAGGTCAGGAGATCGAGACCATCCTGGCTAACACAGTGAAACCCCGTCTCTACTAAAATACAAAACTAGCCAGGTGAGGTGGCAGGCGCCTGTAGTCCCAGCTACTCGGGAGGCTGAGGCGGGAGAATGGCGCAAACCCGGGAGGCGGAGCTTGCAGTGAGCTGAGATCCAGCCACTGCACTCCAGTCCGGGCGACAGAGCGAGACTCCGCCTCAAAAAAAAAAAACAAAAAAAAAAGCAAGAGTAATCAAGATGGTAGGGTATTGGCCATAAGGACAGATGTGCAGATAAATGGTACAGAATAGCCTGTGATGGATGAATGGATAAACAAAATATGATAAAGATGGGGATAACAGACACTGGGGACTCCAAAAGGAGGGTGGGAGAGAGGTGGGTAATGGCTGAAAAACTTCCTATTTGGTATTATCTTCACTATCTGGGTAACGGGATCAACAGAAGCCCAAACCTCAGCATCACAAATACACCCTTGTAACCAACCTCCACACATACCCCCTGAATCTAAAATTAAAATAAAAAGCAAAATATGATATATACACACAATGCAATATTATCCAGCCTTAAAAAGAAAATCAGTCACATGCTACATATGGATGCATGTCGAGGACATTATGCTAAGCAAAGTAAGCCAGTCACAAAAGGACAAGCACTACTTAGATGATCCCACTTCTGTGAAATACCTAATGCAGTCAGAATCATAGCAACAAAAAGTAGAGGTGTGGCTGTCAAGGCAGTGGGGAGAATAGAGGGGGACTTACTATTTAATGGGTCTAGAATTTCCATTTTGCCTAATGAAAAAGTTCTAGAGCTCTGTTGCACAACAGCAGATGTGTGAATATACTTAACACTACTGAACTCTTTTTTTTTTTTTTAGATGGAGTTTCGCTCTTGTCACCCAGGCTGGAGTGCAATGGTGTGATCTCGACTCACTGCAACCTTGGCCTTCCAGGTTCAAGTGATTCTCCTGCCTCAGCCTCCCAAGTAGCTGGGATTACAGGCATGTGCCACCGTGCCCAGCTAATTTTTGTATTTTTAGTAGAGACGGGGTTTTGCCATGTTGGTCAGGGTGGTCTCAAACTCCTGACCTCAGACGATCCACCTGCCTCGGCCTCCCAAAGTATTGGAATTACAGGCATGAGCCACTGAGCCTGGCTAGCACTACTGAACTCTACACTTAAAAACGTTAAGGTAGGCTGGTCTCACACTCCTGAGCCCAAGTGATCTCCCCACCTTGGCCTCCCAAAGTACTGGGATTATAAGTGTAAGCCAAAGCACCTGGCCCTAAAATATAAAAATCTTTAAATGGCAATTACAAAATAATACCAAAGTTAAGAGCAAACTGTGCTCTTTGTGACAGACAACATCAATATTTAGACTCCACTGTTGGGTACATTTTGAAAGCATGAGCTTATCCAAATTGCATAGAGAAAAATCTGAGGTTGCCATGGCAATCTGAATTTTGTCATGTTCCCAGTATGGACTTGGGAACAGTTATTTATTTTTACCCAGGTTATACTAACATTTGTTTTTTCAAAAGAGAACTTTAAGTAAAAATACAAAACACCACACTGTGGTTTTAGCCAGTGAGGTTTCAAAGGCAACACAAGTAAATCTAAAACAAGAATAATAATAAACTTAACTAGTTCCTGTTACGGCAACATACAAAATGTTGGACTTTTATAAGCTTTAACTCAGAGAAGAAATTGTACAATATCATTTTAAAAAGTAATACTCATTTTGGGATCGAAGAGAGAACTGCTTTTAGAGTTCCTTTAAGGCCCTGCTTCTGGCTCACCTTTTGGTTGTTGGCACAGCAGTTTCTTTCCTGGCCCCAGAGGGGGACGGTAGAGAGCCACTAGGTTTCTTTGGTAACACAGTGCCATTGTTGACAGTGGTTCTTAAAGGCAGGGTCTGCATCAGTGGTCTTGCTGTAAGACAAGCAGAAAATAATATCAGAAACTTCCCTTTTGTAAAGGTAACATTTTACAGCAGGGGTCCTCAACCTCCTGTTAGGAAGATGACGCCACACAGCAGGAGGAGGTGAGCAGTGAGTGAGTGAGCAACTCGTCATCTGTATTTACAGTTGCTACCCATCACTCATGTTACCACCTGAGCTCTACCTCCTGTCAGATCAGATTAGATTCTCTTAGGAGTGCAAACTCTTGTGAACCGTGTAAGCAAGGGATCTAGGCTGAGCGCTCCTTATGAGAATCTAATGCCTGATGATCTGTTACTATCTCCCATCAACCCTAGATGGGACTATCTGGTTGCGAGAAAACAAGCTCAGGACTGCCATTGATTCTACATTACGGTGAGTTGTGTAATTATTTCATTATATATTAAAATGTAATAATAATAGAAAGAAGGCACACAATGAATGTAACATGCTTGAATCGTCCCAAAACCATCCCCAACACCCACCCCACTTCTATGGAAAATCATCTTCCACAATTTTCTTGGTACCAAAAAGGCTGGGGACCACTGTTTTACAGAACGTAAGCTAGGTAGAAAGGAAAAGGGCATGAATTTTGAAACACTAGCAACACTGACAAAGACATGAAGGCAATTCCTTGGAGAAAGGATCATCTTTTTCTTTTTTTTTTTTTTTGAGACAGAGTTTCGCTCTTGTTGCTCAGGCTGGAGTGCAGTGGCACAATCTTGGCCACCTCAGTCTCTTGGGTTCAAGCAATTCTCCTACCTCAGCCTCCCGAGTAGCTGGGATTACAGATGCTGGCTACCATGCCCAGCTAATTTTTGTATTTTTAGTAGAGACGGGGTTTCACCATGTTGGCCAGGCTGGTCTCGAACTCCTGACCTCAGGTGATCCGCCTGCCTCAGCCTCCCAAAGTGTTGGGATTACAGGTATGAGCCACCATGCCCAGCCAAGATCTTCATCTTTTCAACAAAGGGAACCTAGACACTAACCTCACACCCTACACAAAGATTAACTCAAAACGGCCCATAAACCTAAATTTAAAATGCAAAACTACAAAACTTCTAGAAGAAAGTGATTTGGTGATGAGTTTTTAGATCTAATACCAAAAGCACAATCCATGAAAGAAAAAAATTGATAGCTTGGACTTCATTAACATTTTTAAAAATTTGCAAAAGAACTTAAGAGGATTAAAATACAAGGCATAGATTAGGAGAAAATATTTGCACATCACATATCTGATAAAAGACTTGTATAAGGAATATAAAAAGAACTCCTCAAATTCAATGGTAAGAAAACAAACAGCCCAATTAAAAAAATGGGCAAAAGATCTGAAAAGACACTTCACCAAAGAAGACATATACAGATGGCAAATAAGCATATGAAAAGATGCTCGACATCATTTGTCATTAGGGAAATGCAAATTAAAACAATAATGAGATACTTCTATACACCTATTAGAATGGCTGAAATCCAAAAAGACAGACAAAATACCAATTGATGGCCAGGATGCCGATCAATAGGAACTCTCATTCCTTGCTGGTGGGAATGAAAAATAGTACAGCCACTGTGGAAGACAGTCTGGCAGTTTCTTATAAAGCTAAATATAGTTTCACCATATGATCCGGTAATTGTACTGACACTAGGTATTTACCCAATTGATCTGAAAACTTATGTCTGCACAAACCCACATGTAAATATTTAGAGCTGCTTTATTTACAATCGTCAAAAACTGGAAGCGACCAGGATGTCCTCTGATAGGTGAATAGATAAACAGACTGGCCCATCCATACAATGGAATATGAGTTGGTGATAAAAGGAATGAAGCAAACCACATCTGAAATCCACATTGCTAAAGGAAAGCAGCAAGTCTGAGAGGCTCCATGTTGTATGACTGCATTTATATGACATTTGAGTAAAGGCAAACTAAAGACAGAAAATCGATTTGTGGCTGTCAGAGGTTGCAGGGCAGGGGCTGAATAGGTGGCGTAAAGGAGGTCTTCTATGGTGATAAAACTATTCTGTAAGATACCATCGTGAGGGATATGTGACATGATGCCTTGTCAAAGCCCAGAGACCCTTACAGCACCAAGAGTGAACCTTGAAGTATGCAAGTAAAACTGACTAGGAGACGGGGAAACCCCAGGATGGAATGAAGATTGTATGACAATAATATGACAACCTCACTGAAGGCAGTGGGGGGGAAGGAAGGTGCTGACCTAAGTCATTCTGGAAATGAGTAGAGACTGTAAAACTAAAGAGAACAGGAACTGCATATCAGCACTGCATTTTAGTTAGGAAGGCTGCTTCCCACAAAGGTGGAGGCTAACAATTCTGAAACCACTACACAGGAACACCAGGATGGAACAATTACATAAAAAGATGGAGGATGGCAGGGGCAGGTCTCTCACTGTTGGAGAGGAGGTGATGGATAAGCAAGGGGAGATGGTGGGAATGAACCATGTGCCACTAGAGTAGAGACATCAGGGCAGACTCAGGTTTCCCTTAACACAGATGCAGATACGTAAGTATAAATACATACATAGACACACACACACAGGTTAGTATAAACACATGCTTCTGAGCCCTGTCTGCTGAGAGGGCCTAAAGCAATGACACCCAATGCCCAAACCTTGGTTTCCAAGGCTGTTCTGTAGCAGAAGAAAGCAGGCCTCCAGGGGAAGCAGCTGCACGTAGGGCTGGGGCAGGGAACACATGAATCTGGAGTCTCCTGTTAAAGAAGTGCTCGGACAACAACAATAAAACCAAAAGACACTACTCTGGTGGGGGCAAGTCAAACGGACACAGGACCTAACTGAAAGAGCTCCCAAAGGCCAAAGCTGGAACAATTTGAGCCACAAAACAAATAACATAGTATTTGGTTATAACCCAAATTACACAACAAGTATCTGTAAGTTTATGCTGCAGTATATATAAATAAATGATTGGGTAAATATATAAATGAAGAGAACAGACAAATCCCCATGCAGCTATATTCTGAATAATTTATGTGGCTACCCCACCCTCAGGAAGGTAGAATATAATCTGCCACTCCTTAAGTGTAGCTGGCGCATGATGACTTCCTTCTAACAGTCAAGTGATGAAGTTGGGGGAGAAGTCACTTTCCAGTGGACAGACCTGACCAACACTCCCTCGGCCAGGTGGCCAAGGTCAACAACCACAGTGATGAGCCATGTTGATGGCATGCACCCTTGGACGGGATGTGCTGATAAGATGAGAACGGCACTTTACCTCTGTGCCTTCCTCCCGAAAGCCCATAACCTGAGTCTATCCATGAGAAAAACATCACACGAAGCCAAGTTGAAGGAGAGTCAATGAACTCTCTACTCAGTATTCTTCAAAACTGTCAAGATCATCAAAAACAAGGAAGACCGTCAGCCTGGAGGAGGCTGAGGAGCCAGGGTAACTAAAGATCATGCGTTATCCTGCATGGGAATCTGGAACCAAAAGGGCTTAAGGGACAAACTAAGGAAATCCCAATAGAGCATGGCCATTAATTAATAATAACATATTAATATTGGTCCACTAGTTGTGACAAATGTACCATACTAATGTAAGATGGTAATAATAGGCGAAACTGGGTACTGTGTCTATGGGAAACTTCTGTGCTTACAACTTTTCTAGAAATCTAAAACTATCCTAGAACAAAAAGTTCATTTAAAAATGCTAGCAGAGGCCGGGCATAGTGGCTCACTCCTGTAATCCCAGCACTTTGGGAGGCTGAGGCAGGTGGATCACCTGAGGACAGGAGTTTGAGACCAGCCTGGCCAACATGGTGAAACTTCCTCTCTATTAAAAACAGAAAAATTAGCCGGCTGTGGTGGCATGTGCCTGTAATCCCAGCTACTAAGAATGCTGAGGCAGGAGAATTGCTTGAACCCGGGAGGCGGAGGTTGCAGTGAGCCGAGATCGTGTCACTGCACTCCAGCCTGGGCAACACAGGGAGACTCCATCTCCAAACAAACAAATAAAAGAGCTAGCAGATTTTGTTCATTATAGAATTAAATCTGCCTCTATTTAGGCTCTTAAAATATTACCAACAACAAAACTGTATAATATGCCAAATTTTTAACATGCTGGAACTTTCCAGTCCCTAAAGCTGAGGGCCAATCTTCCTTCTCTCTTTAACGTAAAATAAAGTGGGGCCTCCTCCATGCTCCCACACCGCTTTGCCTTAGCCACCGTCGTCACACTTGGAATGCTAAATCCAACAGTCTGTCTACTCCACTGACTGCAGGATTCTTGAAGCTAGCACCTGCTCCCAGGCCTACACACAGAAAGGAGTCAACATACATTGGAAATTTAACTTGGTTCAATTTCAATAACAAAAACCTTTCTTCTAAGAGAAGACATTATGTAGCCATTTTGGAGTCACTACTAAGTTGTTCACTCTTTCTTGAGTTACAATTTCAAAATTCAATCTCCTAACAATCTACTGTTGTCCTTTTCTCAAAAGAATAGAAAATACGATTTTAAAAGCCCATGAAAAGAAAATCAGATGCAATGCAGGAGGCATTCCCATAAAATATAAAATATATAAAATATATAAAAAGTGTATATTTTATATCTTAAAATATAATAGAGTAGCCTCAGAAGCAAATAGAATATTAAAGTTGTGATGAGAGATCATGAAAGAAAAATAGAGGGTGGGAAGAGGAGGAAGAGGAGAGGGATGGGAAGCGGGAGGGGGACGCACAGTGACTACTCTTGGAATGACTGAGAAGTTGGACTGATCCCAACTTCAGCAAGATCCAATTACGGCTCATCCCTGTCTCGATAACATCCTTGGGTTTTTGTAACCACTGGCTGATTAAGTAGCAATGTAACCCCCACCACCATCGTGCTTACTAAGTACCTATTTTGCACATGACATCACGCCAGGTTTCTTTCACGTTACCATGTCTAAAAATTATTAGCCACTCCAGGAAGAAAGCTCTCTGCTGTAAGAAAACCTGGTGGAAGGAAAAATACCTCCTAGTGTCGAGTCTGAATAGGTGCCAGCCTGGATCTTGAAGACGGCAGGAAAAGAGGAGCAGCTGTAATGAATCATTTTCAGATAAGGGCTCTTTAAAAATGCAGAAGTGACATAGCACTAGGGAAGGTTCAGACACAATTTTCTGCTCCTCAAGTGCTAAGATAAATGGATCCCTAGCTTCCAGATGACACTAAGATATGAGATATTCTTTTGGTTCATGAAAGCGTTGTTTAAAAAAAAAATTTTAAATTGTTCCTAGAGGCAAAACACAGCAACAAACACAGCACCAAAAGGAGAATTTCTCAGATGAAAGGAGCCTGAGAAACACCGTGTTTGGAATGCATCCGGTGGAAGGATTGCAGGATGGCTGGAATCCTGTCTTTGGGGGTCAGAGGTGCCCAGGTGAAGGAGCGCAAGGTCCCTCGAGGCCCACAGGACTGGACTCATCCTCAGCTGAGCTGGAAGACATAGCCCAAGCCTTGGATTTTTTCTAAAATAAGGTCAGAGTGCTCACCTTGCAGGACTGCTGTGAGGATTAGGAATGAGGAATGCGAAGTTTCTAGCACAGTGCCTGGCACATAGTAGACACCCTAGAAGTGGTAGCCATTATCCCCTGGCTACATCCCAACAATAAAATACTCTATTGTGGACACTGGGTGCAATTTTGTATCCTGAATATAATGTGAAGAGAATGAAATGCTATGGTCAAGTGGTACCAGAGGCAGAATCAGAGCCAGTGAGAACCCACGGGCTGCTTATCATGTACACAGATTTGGAGTAGAACCCCAGGCACATTCTCACATTCTCACCCAAAACAGCCACTTACTTCCTGCACTTACACCAAGGCACAGTGGGGGAGGTAGTGGAGCATGGGGGAAGGAACTCAGGTCTGGGAGTTAGGGGCCGGGGCACCAGTCCCTGCTGTGTCCCCACCTAGCCATGTGTCCATAGGTCAGGTCCTCTGGGTCCCGTTTTCCTTACCCATAAAGCAAAGGCTTTGGTCAAAAGTGTTCCTTAAGGTATCTTCCCACTCTGAAATCTGTTATCTTCATTCATGTGAGAAGAGTGTTCTGTAAAGCAACATGTGAGTTTCCCAGTGAGTAGGGCTCTCTGAGGACAGACCTTACCAACTCACCGGAAGTGAAGGGAGGGAGAAAGGCAACCAAGCTGAAGACTGGTTTCCAGTAATAGGTGCAGTATTTATGCTCAGCAGTTTCCTGTTATATTTCATACTATTTAAACTACCTTGAGTTAGATTCCCTGAAATATGACGCCATAGTTTGGTAACTGAAATCTAACCAAGGTTTTAAAAATCTCAGGTCCAAAAACATTCATAATTAAGCCTGAAATAAAATTTTTTCATCATTCTAAATGGTTGAATTGGAATACCCAGACTTCAAGAGTACTATCCATGATAATATATTTTCAAAACTACAGTTGATATGAATAAATCTAGAAGTTCTAGTAAAGCTAGCCAAATCTACTAATGCATATTTTTATGATATTAAGTTGCAATCTAATGATCAAGAAACCCTTTTAACTTACATCACATCAACAATGCAATGTACAATATTTGATATATAAAACTCCCATTAGGGTTAAAAACATGATTACATACATGATTATATGAGGAAATTCAAAGTTTACTTTTAACATATCTAACCATTATGAGCCTAGAATTCCTAATTATCCATTTCAAAATTTGAAAAATGTCTGTATTTAGAACTGGAAAAGATCTGCTTTTGCTAAGTTATAAGACAAAGTAGATGATTAGCTGAGTGCTGGAGGAGACTCGTATCATGACCATCACCAACATCCAGCAAAATCACAGGTGCACCTCTGACCCAGCACCCCTATCTCTAGGCACCTGTCCTAAATATACTGGCAAAAATACAAAATGCCCTACGCACACGGACAATCACTGCAGCACAATTTGCAAAACCAAAGCCTGTTGCAGGGACTGGCTGAATACACCATGGCATCTCCTTGCAAGGGAGCACCGTGCAGCTGTAAAAGGAATGAGGAGGCTGGGTGCGGTGACTCACGCCTATAATCCTAGCACTTTGGGAGGCCGAGGAGGGTAGATCACTTGAGGTCGGGAGTTCACGACCAGCCTGACCAACATGGAGAAACCCCGTCTCCACTAAAAATACAAAAAACAGCTGGGCGTGGAGGCGCATGCCTGTAATCCCAGCTACTCGGGAGGCTGAGGCAGGAGAACCGCTTGAACCCGGGAGGCGGAGGTTGCGGTGAGCCGAGATCGCGCCATTGCTTGCCAGCCTGGTCAACAACAGCAAAAGCTCTGTCTAAAAAAAAAAAAAAAAAAAAAGGGAATGAGGAGAAGCTCTAGACACTGCAAAGGAATGCCTTGTAGGCCACACCGCTCAGTAAAAAGAACAAGGTTCAGAACAAGACAGCATGCTACTTTGTATCTACTGGCCAGAAATCTGAAGCCCTACAACTCTGTCTCTTACTGCATCACTTTAAAAAAGTTTCGAAATTATCAAAAGGCACATGAATCAAGGTAAATGAGGCTGTCCATCATACCATGTGTTTTCATTTGAATTCTTAGGCATGGATCTAGCAGTGCAAGAATCCTGTAACATTAAAAATTCAATGTAATAGAAATATAAATGGGGAAAAAGACATTAATGAACTGATTTCATAGTCATGTATTAACAACCGAAATGCTCATTGACTGATAAATGGATAAACAAAAGGTTGCATCCAGTGGAATATTATTTGACAATGAAAAGGAATGATGTATGCTCGAACATGGGTGAACCTTGAAAACAATTATGCTAAGTGGGAGAAGACAGTGGCAAAAGACCACATATTGTATGATTTCATTTCCAGAAAACATCCAAGGTGTCAAATCTATGGAGACGTGATGTAGACTAGTGGTTGCCAGGGACTGGGGGGAGGGAGCAACTGGAAACGACTGCTCATCGGCGAGGGGTTTCTTTTCGGGTGATAAAAATTTTCTAAAATTAGACAGTGGTGATGGTTTTACAACTTATACTAAAAATCAATGAATCATACATTTTAAAAGAGTCAATTTTATGGTATGTGAATTATATTTCAATAAAACTGCTATAAAAAGTCATTCATGGACAATTAGGGAAATCTGCTGACTTGCTATTAAATGATATGAAGCAATTATTAGTTTTTAAGTGTAATAATGGTATTATTATAGACTTTATTTTTATTTTTGCTTTTTTTTTTGAGACAGGGTCTTGTCCTGTTACCCAGGCTGATGTGAGTTGTGTGACTTCGGCTCACTGCAGCCTCCACCTCCTGGGCTCAAGTGATCCTCCTGCCTCAGCCACCAGCATAGCTGGGGCTACAGGTTTGCGCCATTACACAAGGCTAATCTCGGTATTTTTTGTAGAAATGGGGTTTCACCATGTTGCCCAGGCTAGTGTCTAACTCGTGGGCTCAAGTGATCCACCCGCCTCAGCCTCCCAAAGTGCTGGGATTACAGGCATGAGCCACCACACCCAGCCATTATGGACTTTAGAAGAGAGTCTATATCTTAGAAATTACATACTGACATATTTACATATCATATGATAAAATGATATAGTGTCTTAGATTTGCTTTAAAATAATCCAGTATGGGGTGAGGGGGTAGTAGAAGAGGGTCGTAATGATAACTGACCACATATTGATAAATGAGAATGGCAGGTAAAAGGTACTCTTCTTTCTACCTTTGTACACATTTGAGGACATTTTCATAATACACAATTTGAAACGTCTTTTTTAATCTCTGAAAAACTACAAACACCTACTAAACCCTGTTCTATAAATCACTGCAGAATACCCACCTACACTGGAGAGGGCAGCTAGCGAAAGAAACAAAATAAACTATAGTATGTTCTCTAGTATGTTCTACCTAAAACAGCAAGAGAGAAAAGATGTTTTTCTGTAAATTGCCAATTTGTAAGGAGAAAGTGCAGTCGACAAGAGAAAAAGCAAAAGTCATTTGCTCCTTAATTTTGGTTAACTAGGATACAGAACTAAGTTAATTATTCACTAATGCCATCGACTGCCAAGAGCTTAAAAATTTTAATTTGTCAGTTGCACCTACCTAATAAAACTTGTGAAGAGACCGTAACATAATATTTCACACAATGATGTGCTGAATATGATCTAATGTATTTGGCATACTTTGCAAATCAAATTAAACCTTGAAAAAAGATTTTCAAATTATATTCATGTTTTAAATATTTGGTTTAGTGTGAATAATGCTAACTTATGGAATATTGCTAGAGGCATGCACAGTGAGGCAATGCAGATGGCAGAAAGAACACGTCAGCCGGGCCTTGGGGTCCAGTCCCAGATTTGGCCCTTGTGTAGCCTGACAAATCACTAAACCTCCCAGAGGCTTCATTCTCATCTATAAAATGGGTACAACGACACTTGCCTCACAGAAACGTGGAGGGGTAAAATGAGCTAATACATCCAAAATGTCTGCTGCAAAGTCCAGCCCTTGGTCAATCAATACCTGGTACCTATGAGTAGTATTCTGAATATCAGTGTTAAGTGCCAGTGTAGCACAGGCTTCTCACAGCTAAAAATCTGTAGTTGGCTTTTGACAGTGGTTGCAGAGGCTATGTTCTGAGGCTAGAGGGTTTCGATGTCTTGGAATGGCAGGACTGACTTGCTTATTAACCTCTCCAACAGAAGCCTTCTGGTTATATTTAGTAATTCTCTGATCCATTAATTAATGAAGCCAATAATTATTATAATTCTTTGATCTTCTAATTCATAGATCCACTATTGATATAACCGATTTTAAAAGTTGCAAAGGAATATTAAAGTATTTCATATTAAAGTACTTTAAAAGGGAAGCTGCCTAACTAGTCTGAACAGACAAGCAAAATTTCAAATGGGAAATACGAGCTACTCACTGGGTAATGCATAACAAAACAGACGATCCCAGATACATGGCACAACTATATTTTCATCTACATTTTACATTTTAAAAATCCCTGCGCTAACATGAAAATTAGCTGTATGTGTATACAATGGATTGCTTGAACTCCAAACGACTCCCTGTCTTCTCGAAAACACATGTGAGCGAACCCCTGGCCTCCTAACATTTGCCATGAGCCCTGCTGTTGACCTCAGATTCAACGGAAAGAAAGAAGTGATTTTTTTTTTTTTTGAGACGGAGTTTCGCTCTGCCACCCAGGCTGGAGTGCAGTGGCCGGATCTCAGCTCACTGCAAGCTCCGCCTCCCGAGTTCACGCCATTCTCCTGCCTCAGCCTCCCGAGTAGCTGGGACTATAGGTGCCCGCCACGTCGCCCGGCTAGTTTTTTGTATTTTTAGTAGAGACAGGGTTTCACCATGTTAGCCAGGATGGTCTCGATCTCCTGACCTCGTGATCCGCCCGTCTCGGCCTCCCAAAGTGCTGGGATTACAGGCTTGAGCCACTGCGCCCGGCCAGAAGTGATTTTTTAGAACACAAATTCCTTCTGCTTATTAAGAAATACACACCACAGAACATTTAGAAACTAACTAAAAGTATTTAAAAATTCATAATCCTATTACTCAGGAAAAAACCCGTGAATTACTTTTGCTATACAGTACTTCATTCCAGTCTTCTTTGCATAAGTTTTGTCTATTTAGTTGAAACGATACAGTATATACAGTTTTATAGCCTGCATTTGACTCTGTAATGCATAAGCATTTTCCCTCTTGTACCAGTAACACAAACATTTTTAAAGACCACACAGCATTTAATCATATGGAGGCACCATCATCTTCTGGCCATGCCCCTACTGCTTGCTGCTCCCTTATTGTTTCCCATCCAATTTTTCTCCAGTGTGCACAGTGCTGCAATGAATTCCCTTATTCATCCATCATTTGTCTGTACTTACACTCACAATAGCAATATCTAAGGGGTCTGTTCACTATATTCTGCTACCAGAGTATTGCCCCACTCCAACTGCAACTCCGAAAAACTCTTAAAAAATATCAAAGGAAAAGGAGAAAACAGAGTCTGGGGAGCTCACAGAGACTGAGGAAATCCTAAGACCCAACGCAGTATTCTCAAGGGAAAGAAGACCTGGGTAACTGGGGCAAGCAGGCCAACGGCAGGGACAGGAGAATAAGTGACAGCTCCCTCTCTACAGAATACCTATCCACAGGCCCAGCACATTACAGTGGGCCACAATCTCTCCCCATTTCAGGAAGCCTTGACCTTAGTTGTTAGTGAATTATTTCCACGAACCTGCAGTTCTCATTGTTATACTAATCAAGGCATATGAAGAGTGATACAGTTAGTCAAAGCTTAGAGGTCATGATAACATTCTTCAGAGAAGTGGAGTATTCTTGTGGAAAGGAATCAGAATGATTATCTATGGCCCCACAGGTACTACTGAGGCCAGTGACTGTTGACTGCAGCCTAAAAACTAGGCAGCGGCTATGGCAGCAGAAAGACATGCATTCTTCCCGCACAGGCTTTGAGCAGGACCCCCA
Organism: Rhinopithecus bieti; assembly: GCF_001698545.2. Taxonomy (NCBI): domain Eukaryota; kingdom Metazoa; phylum Chordata; class Mammalia; order Primates; family Cercopithecidae; genus Rhinopithecus; species Rhinopithecus bieti. The sequence goes on from NW_016810565.1 coordinate 5,391,422, forward strand.
GAGAGTACCCGCCTGCTTCTTGGTGGCACAGCCATCCCCAGCACTCGGCAGACAGCAAAAGCTGTACACCCAAACCTCGACATACTGAGTCAGCCCTGAGCATTAAATAACTAACTCTGGGGGAGAAAATCACTTGATATTTAAAAATAAGAATGCAGGTCAGATGCAGTGGCTCACGCCTGTAATCTCAGCACTTTGGGAAGCCAAGGCAGGAGGATCACCTAAGGTCAAGAGTTCAAGACCAGCCTGGCCAACATGGTGAAACCCTGTGTCTACTAAAAATACAAAAAAATTAGCTGGGTGTGGTGGCGTGTGCCTGTAGTCCCAGCTACTCGGGAAGCTGAGGCTGGAGAATCGCTTGAACTCAGGAGGCGGAGGTTGCAGAGAACCAATATCACACCACTGCACTCCAGCTTGGGCAACAGAGCAAGAACCTGTCTCAGAAATAAAAATAAGAATGTCATGTGTCCAGGCTACTTCAAGTCTATATGAGGATGGCAGGTCAAAATATTATGAAGTGATAATTGTGTGGCCACTTAAAACCAAAGGGGATTTGCCTAAAATCCATCCCGCCTAAAAGATGCCCCACTCCAACCACGACTACACAGAGCCAGCTCTAAAGACAGAGAGGTATGGGCACCAGTTCCCAAGTGCCCACATGGCAGCTCCCTCAAAGATGAGCACAGTCAGGGCAGCTGCTGCAGGCGCACCCCTCCTGCAGGCACACCCCTCCCATGGGCACACCCCTCCCACAGGCACGCCCCTCCTGCCCCTGTTTCCACTGTCCTCTAATTAGCTGCACAGAAAGTAGGGAGCCCAAGGTCCCTCCATTCAGGGATGCAGCCCACTCACCTGCTTTCTTGTGAATCGTTTTTTCTACTTCTTGGTGTGACCTTCTGGCAACTAAGCTTTGATTTACTTTCAGTTAGGAAAAGAATGTTTATAAAGAAATATCAGACGACTACGAAAAAATTTATTTTTCTGTGCAGTTATGAAATTCAAATGTCATTCTTAATCAAGAAAATAAAACTCTTGGGCACGCCCTCTTATTTTCTTCCCGTAGTTTTCTAAAAATAAGGAAGTTTCAGAAGTCTGAAGTTTTATATAAAGCAGCACCTTCAAATGTACCCTTCAGACACAGCAGTCATCAGATTTATTTGTGGAAAGCTGGGTAGGTCAAGAATACTTAGAATAATGCGGTTTATATTTAAAATACCTGAATCACTTTGTAACTCAGAAGGAAAAAAGGTTACTTAAAATGATTATTCAAAATGCAGACATCAGCCCAACAGGTGTAGCCATCTCACACGGAGCTGGTGATAACTACCTGGGACGACAAAGAAACTGATTTCTTCCCACAAATGTGTGGAAATGCAGCCAAGTACTTGAGAAAAAAACTCAAAGACGCAACCTTAGACAGTTCTCCCTCCTGACTCCAAGGAAAATACACATTAACTGTGAAATAATTTGTTAAATTGAAATAACAATGAAAGGTAGTCCTTTTGTTGTTTCTGTTTTGAGATGGGGTCTTGCTCTGTCGCCCAGCTGGAATGCAGTGGTGCTCTCTGCAGCCTTGGCCTCCTAGGCTCAAGCAACCTCCTACCTCAGCCTCCTGAGTAGCTGGGACCACAGGCACTTGCCACCACACCCAGCTAACTTTTAAATCTTTTGTAGGGATGAGGTCTCACTATGTTGCCTAGATGGGTCTTGAACTCCTGGCTCAAGTGATCCAACCGCCTCAGCCTTCCAAAGTGCTGGGATTACAGGCATGTGCCACTGCGCCTAGCCAATGGAAAGCATTTTTAAAGGAACATCTAAATGTTGTAATCTCAAAAAACGTTTTTGCCAAAGGCATCTCACAGCCAAGAAGAATTCTCTTTTCTATAGTTAGTCACGAGGAAGAGTGATTCTGGCTAAAGATGAACCATGGGCGAGTTCACGCAGACACAAGGGCACCAGCTAGCAGGACAGAAATTGTCATGAGGCGTTTTAGTTCCAAAATTGTCTAATTGTCTAATTCCATTATCTTCTAAGAAGATAATGACAGAATTATTTAACCAATTATTGCTTCTTAATATCTCATTCCCAAGAGCCACAGAGACATGAAATGATGACTTAAATTTGCGAGAAATCTACCAAGGACAGAGCTCTGTAGCAGGTGATGTCCTTGCGGACAGCAGAGGAGATTCAAAAGGAACAGAGGGCTTTGCATGGGAGTGGCTTGCTCTGCAGCTAGAAGAGGGGAAGAGCTAGTGATAACATAGGATTCTGAGTTTCTGAAAGGAAGGCCCGCCACCTCTGCACCCCCAGTGCTTGGCTCAGAGCTTTGAATGTGGCATATGATCGAGTGCTGCTGTGCTGAACTGAATTATAGTATAAGTTAAGTACATATAAAGAAATGAGAGTTTTCAAAAACAAGCTAGGTAGAACAACCTCCAAAAGCGGCCCAAAGGACCGTAGTTCTTTCTGCAAGCTCTCTCCATCCCGGAGAATCTTGATAAAAAACTGTTCTCAGTGGTTCATTTGGACTGTTCCTTCCTTGACTCAACAAGCATTTAAAGATCACCTACAAATGTACATCACTGGGCTATACAATTCACCAACAAAAAGCCCCAAAATACTATCATACTTCATGTGATTATGTTGACAGTGCTAAGATAGTTTTCTTGTTATTCTAAGTTTTGATTCTCTGTCAATATTAAAGAGCACAATGTGTTTGTTAGAGCAAGATCCTACCTTGAGACCAATTCTACTAAAGTTCCTGTGTCACTCAAATGCCCACCTTTGGTAGGTCCTTTCCTGTTAAGCACGGCCTGCTGTTCCTCAGTAATGTTCAGCCGCCGAACCACATCAGCTAGAGCTGATTTGAGCAGCTGGATGTCGTCTTCTTGCATCTGGACTCTCTGCTCCAGTGAAGCAATGCGGTCTGTCACCTCCATGCTACTTGCAGCAGAAGCGCTGTCATCTAAACCAAAGAAAGGATCAAGTGAGTTTCCAGTGTTCCCCGGAGATCAGATCAATAAACATACTCTATCTAGCACATTGTTTTAAGCCCATTGTTTTAACATAATAACACTTATGGACTAAAGATACTGCTCTTGCGCAGAAATCATGTGAAATCTTTAGCTGTGTGTAACTACAGCTCTTCATTCTACAATGATCTTTTCATTCTCTACATTTGCGCTCTTCATTTTAAAGTGTGATTTTAATTGTCATTATACTTTTCTACATGCAGGCCAACTTGTTTTCAAGTTTTCAATATCGGAGAACCTTAGCAGTGGGAAGTCTACTTCAACTTCCCACATATTGCAGAAACCCAGTCTGCATGGTCTTCTAGCTTCTGCTCCAATTATGTTAACTGACAGGTAGGTCGTACAATCACAAGGCCACCCTATCCATTGGTCAAGACTCTGAAGGATAAAGCAATATGAGTTTGGCAAGTGACCCTTACAATTATGGTAATCATATTTTCTGACATAGAATCATAATTCCCAACTCCTTATCAGGGTCTGTAAACCTCTCCATGATCTTCTTGCCTCTCCAATCTCATTTTACATCATTCTTCCCTTCACTTACTGTGCTCTCCAACCAGAGAACCCAGAGAACACTTTGGGAGGCTGAGGTGGGCAAGCTGCTTGAGCTCAAGAGTTTGAAAGCAGTCTAGGCAACATGACAAAACTCTGCCTCTACAAAATACCAAAAAAAAAAAAAAAAAAAAAAAAAAAAAAAAAAAAAAAAAATTAGCCAGGTGTGGTGGTTATGTACCTGTAGTACCAGCTACTCAGGAGACTGAGGTGGGACAGTTTCTTGGGGCCCAAGAGGTCAAGGCTGCAGTGAGCTGAGATTGTGCCACTGCACTCCAGCCTGGGTGACATAGCAAGACCCTGGGTGACAGGGTCGCCCAGGCCAGACTGCAGTGGCACAAAAACAAAACAAACAAATGGCCAAAATAGTGCAAATTTAATGAACAGAAATATACAATTACAGGCCAGGTGCAGTGGCTCATGTCTGTAATCCCAACACTTTGGGAGGCCAAGGCAAATGGATCACCTGAGGTCAGGTGTTCAAGACCAGTCTGGCCAACATGGTGAAACCCCATCTCTACTAAAAATTCAAAAATTAGCTGGGTACGCCTATAGTACCAGCTACTTGGGAGGCTCAGGTGGGAGTATCACTTGAACCAATGAGCCAAGACTGCACCACTGCACTCTAGCCTGGGCAACAGAGCAAGACTCTGTCTCAAAAAAAAAAAAAATATATATATATATATATATATACACACACACACACACACAAAATTACAAAATACTAATCAAAGACTAAGCAAAATAAACGCAAAACAGCTCACCTCAAGGCACATTATAGTCAAACTGTTGAAAACCAAAGATAAAGAACAAACACCAAAAGCAGCAAGAGAAAAATGACATATTAAATACAAGAGAACGGCAGTCTGATTAACAGCTGACTTATCATAAACTATGGAGACCAGAAGAGAGCGGAACTACATCTTTAAAGTACGGGGTGAGAAAAAACTAAATCCAGAATTTTACATCCAGCAAAATATCTTCCAAGAAAGCAAGTAAAATAAAGACATTTTCAGAGGAACAAAACCAGAAAGAATTAATCACCAAAAGACCTGCACTGCAAGAAATGCTAATAAAAGTTCTTCAGGCTAAAGAGAAATTGTATAAGATACAAACTCAGACCCTAAGAAAAAAATGAAGAGCACTGGAAATGATAAATACCTGAATCAGTTCAAAGACTCATTTTTTTTTTTTTTTTTGAGACGGAGTCTGGCTCTGTTGCCCAGGCTGGAGCGCAGTGGCCAGATCTCAGCTCACTGCAAGCTCCGCCTCCCGGGTTTACGCCATTCTCCTGCCTCAGCCTCCTGAGTAGCTGGGACTACAGGCGCCCGCCAACTCGCCCGGCTAGTTTTTTGTATTTTTTAGTAGAGATGGGGTTTCACCGTGTTAGCCAGGATGGTCTCGATCTCCTGACCTCGTGATCCGCCCGTCTCGGCCTCCCAAAGTGCTGGGATTACAGGGTTGAGCCACTGCGCCCGGCCTCAAAGACTCATTTTTTTTCCTTTTTCCATTTTCCTTTTATGTTATCATGAAACCTTAAATTTTTTTTTTTGGACAGGGTCTTACTCCATTGCCCAGGCTTGAGTACAGTGGTGTAATCACAGTCACTGCAGCCTCCATCTTCTATGCTCAGGTGATCCTCCCACCTCAGCCTTTTGAGGATCTGGGACTACAGGCGGTGGCACCCCACCATAATTGGCTAATTTTAAAATTTTTTATAGAGGCAGGGTCTCACTGTGTTGCCCAGGCTGGTCTTGAACCCCTGGTCTCAAGTGATCCTGCTTCGTCCCCCCAAAGTGCTGGGATTATAGGTGTTAGCCACTGCACCCAGCCTTGAACTTACAAACTTCTAAAGACAGAAATTAAAATATTGTCTTATAGGGTTTATAATGTATTTTTATGTAATACATATGAGTACCATAACATAAAAGATGGGATAAATATGGACCTACAAGTTGCAGGATTTCAATATTTTATATGAAGTACACATCATTATATGTGGTTTTTACTGATTTTAATTGACAAAAATTGTATATATTGTATACAACATGTTTTAAAATACACACATACATTGTGGAATGGCTAAATTGAGCTAACACATGTACTACCTCACATACTTATTTTTGTGGTGAGAACACTTAAAATCTACTCTCTTAGCAGTTTTCAAGAATACATACATGTTATTAACTATAGTCATAATGTTGTACAATAGATCTCATGTAAGCAGTTATTGTTAACTGTAAGGGGTTAGTATTAACCGTAGTGGAAAAGTCACAGATGTTTATTGTAATCCCTCATAAATGACTAAAGAATAATGCAAAGGAATGTAGCTAAAAAGCCAACAGAAAATTTAAAATGAAATTCTGTATTCAAATAATTCAAAAGAAGGAAGGAAAAGAGTAACAGAGGTACAAAAAAGAAAGACAAGTAAAAAATAAAATGCTAAACCCAAACCTAGTATAGCAATAATTATATTACATGTTACATTAAACCAGTAATTTCATTAAACATACCAATTAAAAGGCAAAAGAAGTCAGAATACATTTTTTTTTAAAAAAAGCAAAACCCAACTATATGCTGTTTACAAGAGATACACTTTTACTTTTTAAAAATCTTTTTAAATTTATTATTATTATACTTTACATTCTAGGGTACACGTGCACAATGTGCAGGTTTGCTACATATGTATACACGTGCCATGTTGGTGTGCTGCACCCATCAACTTGTCATTTACATTAGGTATATCTCCCAATTCCATCCCTCCCCCTCCCTCAACCCCATGACAGGCCCCAGTGTGCAATGCTCCCCACCCTGTGTCCAAGTGTTCTCATTGTTCAGTTCCCACCTATGAGTGAGAACATGCAGTGTTTGATTTTCTGTCCTTGTGATAGTTTGCTCAGAATGATGGTTTCTAGCTTCATCCACGTCCCCACAAAGGACATGAACTCATCCTTTTTTATGGCTGCACAGTATTCCATGGTGTATATTTGCCACATTTTCTTAATCCAGTCTATCACTGATGGACATCTGGGGTGGTTTGAAGTCTTTGCTGTTGTGAATAGTGCCACATTAAACATATGTGTGCATGTGTCTTTAATAGCAGCATGATTTATAATCCTTTGGGTATATACCCAGTACTGGGATGGCTGGGTCAAATGGTAATTCTAGTTTCAGATCCTTGAGGAACTGACACACTGTCTTCCACAATGGTTGAACTAGTTTACAGTCCCACCAACAGTGTAAAAGTGTTCCTATTTCTCCACATCCTCTCCAGCAGCTGTTGTTTCCTGACTTTTTAATGATTGCCATTCTAACTGGTGTGAGATGGTATCTCATTGTGGTTTTGATTTGCATTAAGAGATACATTTTAAATACAAAGATACAGANCTGCACAGTATTCCATGGTGTATATTTGCCACATTTTCTTAATCCAGTCTATCACTGATGGACATCTGGGGTGGTTTGAAGTCTTTGCTGTTGTGAATAGTGCCACATTAAACATATGTGTGCATGTGTCTTTAATAGCAGCATGATTTATAATCCTTTGGGTATATACCCAGTAATGGGATGGCTGGGTCAAATGGTAATTCTAGTTTCAGATCCTTGAGGAACTGACACACTGTCTTCCACAATGGTTGAACTAGTTTACAGTCCCACCAACAGTGTAAAAGTGTTCCTATTTCTCCACATCCTCTCCAGCAGCTGTTGTTTCCTGACTTTTAATGATTGCCATTCTAACTGGTGTGAGATGGTATCTCATTGTGGTTTTGATTTGCATTAAGAGATACATTTTAAATACAAAGATACAGATAGGTTGAAAGTATATGAATGGAAAAAATATATACCATGGAAACAATAAGCATAAAAAGGCTGGATGTAATATCAGATAAAATAGATGTCAAATAAAATGTACTACTAGAAATAAAAAGGGCCATTTCATAATGAAAAAAAGGTCAATTATCAGAAAAACACAACAATCATAAACATATGTGCCTAATAGAGCTTTAAAATATATGAAGCAAAACTGACAGAATTAAAATTGGAAACAGACAATTCTATAATTTTTCCCAAAGATTTTAATGTCCCTCTCTCAGCAACTGATAGAACAACTAATTTAAAAAATCAGTAAAAGCTTTGGCAGCATAGCAAGATCTCATCTCTATAAAAAATTTAAGGCCAGGCGCAGCTGCTCAAGCCTGTAATCCCAGCACTTTGGGAGGCTGAGGTGGGCAGATCATGAGGTCAGGAGATTGAGACCATCCTGGCTAACATGGTGAAACCCTGTCTCTACCAAAACTACAAAAAATTAGCCAGGTATGGTGGTGGGCGCCTGTAGTTCCAGCTACTCAGGAGGCTGAGGCAGGAGAATGGCGTGAACCTGGGAGGCGGAGCTTGCAGTGAGCCGAGATCATGCCACTGCACTCCAGCCTGGGCCACAGAGCAAGACTCTGTCTCAAAAAAAAAAAAAAAAAAATTTAAAAACTAGCTCGGCATGGTGGCACATGCCTATAGTCCCAGCTATTTGGGAGGCTTATAGATGGGAGGATCATTGAGCCCAGGAGATCAAGGCTACAGTGAACTATGACCATGCTACTGCACTCTAGCCTTGAAAACAGAATGAGATTCTATCTTAAAACAAACAGGCTAGGTGCAGTGGCTCACGCCTGTAATCCCAGCACTTTGGGAGGCTGAGATGGGTGGATCATGAGGTCAGGAGATCGAGACCATCCTGGCTAACACGGTGAAACCCCGTCTCTACTAAAAATACAACAATTAGCCGGGCGCAGTGGCGGGCACCTGTAGTCCCAGCTACATGGGAAGCTGAGGCAGGAGAATGGCATGAACCCAGGAGGCGGAGCTTGCAGTGAGTGGAGATCGCGCCACTGCACTCCAGCCTGGGCGACAGAGCAAGACTCCATCTCAAAAACAAAACAAAACAAAACAAAAAAACAAAAAACCAGTACAGACACAGAATGTTTGAACAACACTATAAACCATGTTGACTTAATTGATAGGTAGAGAAAACTGTAGCTAACTATGGCACTGCATATGGTACATTTTTAGGACACATCATATTCTGGGTCATTAAACAGATCTGGATAAATTTAAAGATTGAAAAAGTATGTTCTCTGACTACAATGATATTGTTAGAAATCAATTACAAATATTTGGAAATGAAGCAATACATTTCTAAATAATCATTGGATCAAAGAAGATACCAGGAAAATTAGAAAATATTTTAATCAAATGATAATGAAAATGCAACATAGCAAAGTACATGGAATGCAGCTAAAGCAGAGCTTTGAGGAAAACTAATAGCTTTAAAACCACTGTTTTAGAAAAGGAGAATCTTGTTATCTGAAAAGGTCAACAAAATGTAAGCTCCATAAAGCAGGAATCTTTTCTGTTGGTTCACTACTCTGCCCCTCAACCTAACACACAGTGGGAACTAAATAAATATTTGGTAAATTAATGAATAATCGGGTAAATGACTGTCTCTTTTGAAGTATGCATTAAATTAGTTGTTAGGGATAAAAGATGATTGGCTCACACAGCTATCCTTAAGAAGCTCTCTGTCTAGTGGAGAAGACACATGCCTACAAATTCCTAAAATAATTTGATAAGTTATATAAATATACAAAGTGATAAGTGAACAAAGAAAATATTAGTTGTATTTGGAAAAATGGGATCAAGCAGGGGTTGGCCTTGAAGAATAAAAATATTCACCAGGGCCGGGTGTGGTGGCTCATGCCTGTAATCCCAGCACTTTAGGAGGCCAAGGCAGATGGATCACCTGAGGTCAGGAGTTTAAGACCAGCCTGGCCAACAAGGCAAAACCCCAACTCTACTAAAAATATAAAAATTAGCTGGGTGTGGTGGCACACACCTGTAGTCCCAGCTACTCAGGAAGCTAAGGCAGGAGAATTGCTTGAACCTGGGAGGCGGAGGTTGCAGTGAGCCGAGATCGTGCCATTGCACTCCAGCCTGGGTGACAGAGCAAGACTCTGTATCAAAAAAAAAAAAAAAAAAAAAAAAAATTCACCAGGGAAAAAAAAAAATTCACCAGGTGAAAAAGAATGGCATTCCAAGCAAAGGAAATAAACAATTTAAACAAAAATGCAGAAATATGAAAACATATGGAATAGTCAGATAATAGTAAGTGGCTTCTGACATTGAAATCTGTCACCTTGTAACTTCTGCTTCCTGGATAAATAATTCTGTCTTGCCCTTAAATTCAGACTCTGTCAATTTTCTAAGTAACAGATAATTGTTTCACACATAGAAATAGTTTTCAAGTGTGTCTATGGCACTTCTGACAGAGAATAACAGATATCTATTAACCAAGAGAGCCGCTAAGCTCTTAAAAAAAATTAATGTATAGGTCTTTTTAAACCTATGTCTTAAGCATATCTCTTTAAAGAAATAAAACTATAAAGCAAGAACAACTTGTAAACATCCTTTTCTCACGCTCCTCCTCTCCTAGATCTAAATATACTATTCTTTATGCTCCCAATGTAGGACCATACTGTTTGTTAGGAGTACTGGTGGGGATGTGTGCGTGTCCTCTTTTTCTGTTTCACTCTGTTGAATGAGAAATATAAAGAACTTTACAAACTCAGCAGTGAGAAAACAACCCAATTTTAAAAATAGGCAAGGGGAAAAAATGGGCAAAAGACTTAAATAGGCCACCAAAGAGGTTATACAGGTAACAAGCAGGCGCAGGAAAAGACGTTCAACATCATTAGTCATGATGGAAATGCAAATTAAAACTACAATGAGATATCCCTACACATCTATTAGGATGGTTAAAAGTAAAAATGCTGACAAAACCAAGTGCAGAGAGAACTTGGAGCAAATGAAACACACTCTCCCCCACTGCTGGTGGGCACATAAAATGACATGGCCACCCTGGAAAACAGTTTAGCAGTTTCTTATAAACACATATTTCCCATATGACCTAGCAATTCTGAAGTATTTGCTCTAGAAAAATAAACACATATTCATACAAAAACCGGTACGCCAAGGTTTATGGTGGCTCTGTTCAGACTTGACAGAAACTAGAGACAACTCAAAGGCCCTTCAACTGATGAATGGAGAAACTGTGGTGCACTCATACAATGGAATATACTCAGTAATAAAATGGGATGAACGACTGATACACAAAACAACTCGCGTGGGTCTCAAAGGCACTATACTGAATGAAGACAGCCCGTCTCAAAAGGTTACGTGCTGTATTATTCCATCTATATTACATTCTCCAAAAACAAAACTGTAATGAAGGAGAATGGATCAGTGGTTGCCAAATGTTGGGTTGGGGACACTGCAAAAGGGAATTTGGAGGTAACTGGAATGTTCTATATCCTTACTGGTGGTTGATACATTAAACTATACTGTGTTAAAATACATAGAATTATCTCAAAAACGACAGTTTTTATCGAATGTTAACATATAAAATAAAGTAATTTTATGAGTTCAAGTAAGATAAGGTCCACCCACTGGTTTTGCCAATTTAGAAGTTATTTTTGCTTGTTGAGATTGGTTGCTATTACACTATGAGAACTCAGCAGAGAAATATTTCAATGAAAACTAAGTAGTTGTTGCTCAAGGGAAAGAGACTGTCCTTAAGTGCTATATAACTTCTTGTGAGTGGAGAGTAGTTCTGTGGAATTTCTCCATTTGTCCTTTGACTTTGGATAGGAGGGAAAGAAAATCTCACTTCATAATGTCAAGCCACTGGGAGAGAGAAGTGGGGAAGATAAGAAGGTATTTTATATCCGTCTTCCCTCTGAAGAGTAATTAAACAGTTCTGTGAAATCCTCTGACGTAAATAAAAGGAGGCAGGGTCAGGTTCGGTGTAACAACCATTGTGTAGGACGCTGGGTTAACACACACCTACCTGGGAAGGTCTCTGGCCTCAGGAGGAAGGCAGGGAGAGTTCTACTAAGGTAGGAGAAGACATTCCAGAGCTAAGTCAGTGTTGACAGTGCTAGCAGAAGAGGCATAGACTTTAGTCTTTAAGAGCATGGACTATGGAGTCAAGCTACCTGTACCTGGGTTCAAATCCCAGCTCTGCTACTTACTAGCTACATGACCTAGGACAAATTACTTAATCTCTCTCTGCCTCTATGTATAAAACAGAGACAACAAGAATATTTCACGGGGTTACTATAATATTAAATGAGTTGACATATGTAGAGTACTTAGAATACATTTTTGCATATAGTGTATGTATAAATAAATGTAAGCTGTGATTAAGGTATTGTCATTATTGTTGTTGCGGTTGTTTCCCATAAAAATTACCAAAATAAATCCAAGTTTAACAAAAGTCCTATGTGCTGTCTCAACAGTTATGCAAATTGGTACTGAATAATTAATTAGAAATCAATGTTTAATTAATAATATTTGCTTTTTAAGTCATGAAAGAATCTTTACATAGAACCACGCATTTATGTTTTTCTTTAGCGATAGTGTCTCACTCTGTTGCCCAGGCTGGAGCGCAGTGGTGCGATTATAGCTGACTAGAGCCTTGACCTGGGCTCAAACAATCCTCCTATCTCAGCCTGCTAAGTAGCTGGAACTACAGATGCACACTGCCACATCTAGGTAATTTAAAACTTTTTATAGAGATGGGGTCTCATTGTGTTGCACAGGCTGGTCTTGAACTCCTAGTTTCAAGTGATTATCCTGCCTCAGCCTCTCAAAGTGCTGGGATTACACAGGCATGAGCCACCACACCCGGCTGTGTGGTGAACTGTGCGTTTCTATGACATTTTTGGGTTGTTTGTGTAGACAGCAGCTTCTAGAGAAGGCACACACTCTCACTGCTGGGACTCAAGCACATTTATTGTGGCTGCCAGCACAGGATTGAGGAGGAAAAAGGTGGTCTCTGTAGTATAACCTTGCATTTTCAAATCAGTATTATAAAACAACATGCAGAGTAAGACAAGACTGGCCTGCTCCCTGCACTCAAAAACTTTAGCATCACTGTGGTCTCAGTGGCTTTAATAAAACTGCATAAATCAGAATATTTAAATTATATTGCTGAATTTATACAGGAAAAAGTTTAATTTTAATATTTTAATAGAAACCCCCGCCACCTCAATATTTGCCTTCAGATACAAATGGTTAAAAGCGGAAACGTCAGATCTGCTCAGGAGAGCCCTCATGTGTGAGATTTGCTCAAGTTTTCCCCATGACATAATCCTAGTGCTGTTCAGATCCTGCCAAAATCACTGCTTTAACCTGTAATGGATTTTCTTCCTTCTGTTTCTGCAGGTAATTAATCTGAAGAATATGACTGGGAGACTTCTTGGCAGCAGCCTTAGCTGTCTGAGGTTCTTAACCTTCTTGTGTACAAAAAAGACCAGTGGTGTTCAGATGACTTTACACTTCAATTAAGCTGGGGGAAAAACTGATTAGCATAATGAAAAACAAAGCCTAAAGCTTGCTTTAACCAACACAAACCATTTGAACCTCCAAACATTTCACAGGATTCCATAGCACAAGACGTGAAATTTCATCTGAATTTCACCAAAGAAAACCTCAGGTTGGGAATGCAGCACCAATAAAACCTTAATAACTTATTTATTTTAAAGTCATTTTTGTTCCTATACCTCTCAAATCTATCTGTGGAGGTCATTAAAACAGTGTCAATAATTGAGCTTCAGCTTTTTTTTCCCCCAAGTTTTTACATTCTTGTCTATTATCACTTTATTGTGTTAGAGGGAGGTTTGAAGAAGACAATATTCTCTAAACTTTTACCTCTTGGGTTTTCTAAAGCTTCTGTGTGAACTGGAGCTCCGGTTGGGCTGGGCACCTGCTCCTTTCCTGATCTGTTTGCATATGGCAGTGTGTAACTGTGTCTATGGGGCAGTGTCCCTATCTCAGTAGCAGGGAACGATCTCCCAGGTTGCGATCCCGTGGCACACGCTGGCTCTTTGGGCACAGGGTAGACAAGATTCAATCGGAGGGAAAACTGAACCTCCAGTGGTGCAAGGCATTGATAATAAGTTGTTAAGGTTTTATTGGTGCTGCATTCCCAACCTGAGGTTTTCTTTGATGAAATTCAGATGTCTTAGCTGGCCAACCACTCTGAAAGCCACTCTGCAGCCTCTGCCAACGGCCCTTCTCAGGGCTACACGTTCCAACTTCGTGGCATTTTGTCAAGGGCCAAACACTGTTGAGACAAGCCTACTAAGGGTTACCGATACTGCCCTGTCCGGGTCCTGGGGCTTTAGAGGCACAACAGAGAGAGCACTGATTTGGGATTCAAATTGAGCAGTAGCCAATTCCTAGATCTGTCCCCTATTAGCTATGTGACCTAATACCACCTGCCTTCTGACGTTCCTGCAAAGATCAATGTTAATGTGTACGAAACTTCTAATACTCTGATGGCATACAGACACTCAACACAAATGGTACTTTAGCCTTACTCGAATCCATTGTTATGAACATTCCTGTTTTGTTTATGAGAGCAAAAAGCAAACATCAATCTTCAGTGAAATCAATGATTAACAATAATTATTGAACAAATTCTGCAAATACTGTGCAGTTCTCTCTCTGCAGCACCTCTGGCCAAGGTGAGAAAATGTGATGTTAGCCTTAAGATAAGGCAGGTCTGATGCCACATGAGTCCTCTCACTTGGCAGCACATGACCAGAGGCAAAAGGACAGGCCAAGTGTTACCTCCTACAGCCTCCAGCTCCAATCTGACTCTCATGAGAACCCAGTCAAGCACCGGCTTCTTTCTGAGTTTCAAGGGATGCCACGGGTCTGGACAGCCCCTATATCACCCTCGGTTTCAGAAGCAAAAAGAAGACCTTGTAGCTCTGCTTTTACCATAGGTCCTCATGTAGCTATTTACGGATCTGACTTTGAAGTTTAATTACTTTTTTTCTTACTGTAAAAAGCAGCACAAAAGGGTCTCTGGTAACATGATGTGTTTTATTCTATTAAAAGGTGAGAGAAGCGTGTTTTTTCTCCATTCATGTGATTATCTCACTATCTAGGGTTAAAAACAAGCTCGACTCTGTAAATCTTCTGGTAATACTAAGACATTGTTATCGGAGTGATATTCCCAGAGTTAACCTAAAGGGGCCTAGTAATTTTTAAAGGTTAACTTAGAATCTGTTCCCTTTATCTTGAGATGTTCTTACTTTCTTTTCTTTAATTAGTCAAAATAATGATAGCACCAAACAACAACAACCATCCTTGATTCACCAGCCGCTGTGTGTCGGGGTCTAAGCTTTGCAGTGCAGTGTCCCCACGCCCAGTGTCCCCATGCCACACAGTGCCCTCCCATGGAGGTGCCATCCTCATGCCACAGGTGAAGTAGGAGAACCTGAGTTTCTGGTCCACCTTGCCTAAGGTTGCACGGCTAGAATGTGGCCAGCCGAGGGTGAGCTGTGAGCCGAGGGTGAGCTGTGAGTCTAAGCTCTTTTCACCATATGAGTTCTCCATCCAAATGACAGGTATTAATTCCAGTGAGATTTCCGTGGTACTAAGTAAAATACACATAGAATTTTTACATCATTTTGCCTTTTCCAAATGCTATTTAGAAAAAAAATCTTATCAGATTTAGTAGTTTAAAACCAATCATTTAAACAATAACAAATAATAACTCTTTGCTCAATGATTTGCAGAGAAACATCTCACATAAAGCAGACTTTCCATATTGTATGTTGTTCACAGAATAGTTATACTCTATGGTCACATTCGGAGTCATTCTATTAGTATCCAATAGCAAAAGAAACATACAAGCAATCAGTACAGAGAAGCAATTAACTGTCATTGCTCTGTCACCTGCAGGCCTGCATTTCGGCCTTGCTGTCAGATTCGCAGCCCTGTGTACCACTCCTGGCAAGGCTCCAGCTTTATTTCTGTTCTCAGACTCCCAGTTCTCCTTGGATCATCTGGGTCAGTTAGGAACCCTGCGTCCTGCTCACCCCCAAGCTGGACCTGCCACAAGAGCTCTGGCTCTGACATTCATCATTTCATAGAAAATGACAAGCATCAATCCCATCTCAAAATAAACCTGTCTCAAATGAAGCTCATGAACTAATGTTCACGTAATTCAATCTTAAAGAGCTCTACAACAGCCCTTGCCTGATATAAAAATGTTGTCATCGAACATTGATTAAAAGAACTTCAGCAGAGCCTCTTGAACCTGGAAAGAAACGGTATAAAGATCTTTTACAAGCCTTAGGTTGGATAATGGTGGTGATGGAGATTAGAAAAAACACTCAAGATCACCCTAAATGGCAACATGTGACTGTGTTTACCTTGGATGACACGGAGTTTAAAGGAAACAAACTTTCAGTTTAACTCGGTACAATGATATTCAGCATCCTTCTGGGGGAGACCTAGTGCCAGGCAATGCAGTTAACTCTGCGATCTTCCCAATCCAAGGGCACTCAATCTAGCAAGAAGAGATTGGCCAATAAACAACCATAATAGAAATGTAGGAACACAGACGAGAGATCAAATCAACAGCCCCCACCCTGCCCCAACGATTACATGCCAGAATCACAAGCCATGCACACACGCGCACACACGCGCACACACGTGCACACACGCGCTCCCCAACCTTTGCAGAAATGCTGTTGTTTCTGTCAGAAACTAAAAGACCTGGGCACTTTTAAGATTGCTGACATCTTTCCCCCACTCCACCTTACAGTTTTAAAGCGAACAAGAGATCCTGCAGCTGAGCAGAAAATAAACTCCTGATAATGTGTAAAGCACTATGCTTTAAAACTTGGCCTTTTGCTATGAGGTGCAGTAGCTGCACCTCACCAAGGGCAAGGGTGGCTCACCCAGGCTCTGGGACAGCTTGGATGGGAGAAAGAAAAAAAAAAATTACACCTTTTTAACAATGATCCTGGCAAGGCACACGAAGTTGCCAAATCTTAACCATGAAAGGAAAGATTAAAATTATGCAGATGGGGAAGGGGAGTGAAGACAAAATAATGAGCATTAGAGTAAAACTTGAAAAAGATCTGAAACTGTCAGTCTAAATTTTATTTTACACGGAGAATATTGCAACTTGCACTTGTTACACCTGTCATCCATTCTGGATAAGACATCCTCACTTTATAAGCTGACTTAACAAGAGGCATCTAAAAAGGTAGCTATAATGATTTTCATTTTATACCATGGTTTCAAAGTCTTTCGGCAAAAGAATAAAATAAAAGCTATTATTATCTAAATTTTTTCTACTTAGTACAATTTTTTTTCTATTTAAAGTATTATATGGTTACATCATCCAAAAAATTAGTTGTCTTCCTGACTTAATAATTTGAATAGTTTCAGACAATATTCCCCTGCATAAGAGCTTGTCCTTTAATAGTTGAGATAAAAATTACAAAAGTACAGCGTAGCCAGGCATGGTGGCTTATGCCTGTAATCCCAGCACTTTGGAAGGTTGAGGTGGGAGAGCTGCTTCAGCCCAGGAGTTCAAGACCAGCCAGGGCAACATAGTGAGACCCCATCTCTACAAAAAATTTTAAAAATTAGCCAGGCATGATGGTTCATGCCTGTAGTCCCAGCTACTTCGGAGGCTGAGGCGGTAAGATTGCTTGAGCTGGGGAGGTTGAGGCTGCAGTGAGCTGTGATTGCACCACTGCTCTCCAGCCTGGGCGACAGAGTGAGCCTCTCTCAAAAACAATAAAACAACAACAAAACAAAAAGAAAAGTACAGTTCAAATGGTTTAAAATCACCAATGGGGCCAAAGCCAGATACCTAGTTTTCCAAGAAAAAACTTTCTAAAACAGGGTGGTGGTACTGCTTCAGTACAAAACAATAGATACGTTCAGCTATGGAAGATATTAAAATCCCCAGGTTTTTATTGTAGAACTTGTCTTTTAGGTTCCTATCAAAAGATGGAGCTACAACGGTTTAAGGTTAGAATCTACAGGAAAGTTTGAGTTCTAACCTCCCATCCACATTCCTTGTTACTGGAAAACATTTTTTTAATCCTTTTTGACATTCTATAGCTACTTCTTAAAAAGTGCCATCAACTTCTGCTTCCAGCCAAGATGGAGTAACTGTGATTAGATTACCATCCTACCTTAAACAGCTAAAAGAACAGACAAAATATATTAAACATCAGCTTTCAAACACCTGGACACCAGACAATGAGGAGGAGTGATCAATGAAAGATGGTAAACAAAAGAGGTGAACCCTAGGACTAGCCCAGCAGATAGTCTGGAGAGTTTCCAGGATGTGAGGCAGGGAGGGAACCCAGGTAAAGCCTGAGTCTCCCTAAGTGGCTGAGACACATGGCTAGAAGTCCAGGACAGCCAAGACTATTGGGGTTTGCAGAGAAAGCAATGGAGAAGAGAGCATTGCAAAGAGAAAAAACTTTAGAGATCTGGAAATAATACCCCCCCACACACACTCTGCCCTTGAGTCTTATGGTGAGTATTTATCAGCATTTACATATAAGGAAATTACCCAAGACTGAAAAAAAAAAAAAATCATCCAAAAAAAAAAAAAAAAAAAAAAAATTAGAACAATTACCAGAGCTCACCTCAAGCTAGAAACAGTCCCTGATGCCCTGACACCATCAGGCAGAGTGGAAAAACCTCACACTCCACAGCCTCATGGAAGGAGAGAACTCAGAGGATGTTGCCCAAGACTAAACCCTACTCTGGTCCGCCTATCAAACTTAAGAGCAAGACCCAAAAGGATCCAAATGTCTCCAGGTAACCACCCGCAGTACAAAGCTCCAAATATTTATGGGAATTCAAAATATCCAGCACCCAACAAGGCAAAATTCACAATGTCTGACCTCCATGAAAAAACAACTGGACATTTAAAGATGCACAAAAATATGGCCCAAAATAAAAAAAAGAATCAACCAAGCAAAACTAACCCAGAAATAACACAGACAATAGGATTAGTAGACAAGAACAATTAAATAGTTATTATGACTAGACTATATACATTTGACATCACACTGTAAGTCCTAGCTAGTGCAATAAATCAAGAAAAGGAAGTAAAAGGTATACAGACTGGGAAGGAAGAAACAGAACTGTTTGCAGATGATATAAATGTCTATGTAGAAAATCCCAAAGAATTGACCCAAAAAAACCTCTTACAACACTGTTACATGATACAAGGTTAACACAAAAAAGTCAACTACTTTCCTACAAACCAGCAATGAACAATTGGAATTTGAAATTTAAAACACAATGGCATTAATAGTACCAGAAATGAAATAGGTGCATATAAATCTAACAAAATATTCACAGGATTTATATGTAGAAAACTAAAAAATAATAATAATAAAAGAAATTAAAGAAGTTCTAAAGAAATGGAGAGATATTCCATGTTCATGGATTAGAAAACTCATTACTAGGGGCGGAGCAAGATGGCC
>NW_016810565.1:5412115-5413595 GCF_001698545.2 Rhinopithecus bieti
TGGACTCGGGAAGGGGAACATCACACACTGGGGCCTATCATGGGGAGGGGGGAGGAGGGAGGGATTGTATTGGGGAGTTATACATGATATAAATGATGAATTGATGGGTGCTGACGAGTTGATGGGTGCAGCACACCAACATGGCATAAGTATACATATGTAACAAACCTGCACGTTATGCACATGTACCCTAGAACTTAAAGTATAATAAAAAAAATAAAAAAAAAAAGAAAACTCATTACTGTTATGATGTCAATTCTTCTCAATTTGATCTACAGATTCAATGCACTCCCAATCATAATCCCAGCAAGCTATTTTATAAATATCAACAAAGTGAACTTAAAGTTTATATGCAAAGGCAAAAGACCCAGAATAGCCAACACAAAACTGAAGAAAAGTAAAAAGCTGGAGAACTGACACTACCTGACTTTAAGACTTACGAAGCTATAGTAATTAAGACATCATGTAATTGGTGAAAGAACAGACACACAGATCAACGGAACACAGAGTCCAGAAACAGACCCACACAATACAGTCAACTAGTCTTTGACAAATGAGCAAAGGCAATAAGGATAGTATTTTCAGCAAATGGTGTTGGAAGTATTAAATGTCCACACGCAAAATAATGAATCTAGACACAAACCTTATACCTTTCACAAATACTAACTCAAATTAGATAGGAAAATTAGAAAGTATTTCTAACTGAATGAACATAAAAACACAGCATATCAAAATTGGTGAGATGTCGCTTAGAAAGAAACTTATGTCACCCAATATCAAGATTAGATAAGAAGAAATGAGAAGGAAGTAGGGGTAGGCGGATGGGGAAGGAATGATTTCAGCATCCACTTAAGAAAACCAAACCTTCAGGAACCCAAAGTATGCAGGAAAAAAGGAAGCAATATACATTTGAGCAAAAATCAATGAAACAGGAAAAACATTGGAGAAAACTGATGGAATGAAAAGCTAGTTCATTGAGAAAATAAATAGGCCGGGTGCGGTGGCTCAAGCCTGTAATCCCAGCACTTTGGGAGGCCGAGAAGGGCGGATCACGAGGTCAGGAGATCAAGACCATACTGGCTAACCCGGTGAAACCCCGTCTCTACTAAAAAATACAAAAAACTAGCGGGGCAAGGTGGCGGGCACCTGTAGTCCCAGCTACTCGGGAGGCTGAGGCAGGAGAATGGCGGAAACCCGGGAGGCGGAGCTTGCAGTGAGCAGAGATCCGGCCACTGCACTCCAGCCTGGGTGACAGAGCAAGACCCCGTCTCAAAAAATAAATAAATAAATAAATAAATAAAATTTGCAAACCTATAGCCAAATTGATCAAGGAAAAAAAAGAGAAAGGACATAAAATATCAGTATCAGAAATAAGAGAACTGACATTACTACAGATCGATAGATATTGAAAGGATAAAGAAATATTTTAAAAAACTTCATGCCAATAAATTCAATAACAGATAAAATATACACATTCTTG
>NW_016810565.1:5413828-5455483 GCF_001698545.2 Rhinopithecus bieti
AAAAAAAAAAAAAAAAAAAAAAAAAAATCGGCTGGGTGTGGTGGTGCACATCTCTAGTCCCAGCTCCTAGGGAGGCTGAGGTGGGAGGATTGCTTGAAGCCAGGAGGTAGAGGTTGCAGTGAGCCAAGATCACTCCACTGCACTCCAGCCTGGGCATCAGAGTCACACCCTTTCTCAAAACAAAACAAAAACAAAAACAAAGTATTTCCACCAATCACTGATAACCTCACTGGTGAATTCTACCAACTATTTCAGGAAAAAATAATATTAATTCACACAAACTCTTTCAGATAACTGATAAGGAGGAAATATTTCTCAACTCATCTATTAGGCCAGCATTACTCTAATATCAAAATCAGACAAACACATTACAAAGAAAGAAAACTACAGCCCAATATCCCGCATGAAAATAAATGCAGGCCAGGCACAGCGCTTCACACTTGTAATCCCAGCACTTTGGGGGGCCAAGGCAGGTGCATCACCTGAGGTCAGGTGTTCGAGACCAGCCTAACCAATATGGTGAAATCCCATCTCTACTTAAAATACAAAAATCACCTGGGCATGGTGGCGTGCACCTGTAGTCCCAGCTCTCAGGAGGCTGAGAGAGGAGAATTGCTTAAACTGGGAGGCGGAGCTTGCAGTGGGCCGAGACTGCACCACTGCACTCTAGCCTGGGTGACAGAGCAAGACTCTGTCTCAAAAAAAAAAAAAAAAAAAGCAAACATTCTTAAAATTTTAGGAAATCATTCAAATAACAATGTAATCTGTATTTACAGACTAAAAAAGAAAAATGAGGTAATCAGGTCAATAAATGCAGAAAAAGCATTTGACAAAATCCAATATCCATTCCTGATAAACACTCAGTAAACTAGGAATAGAAAAGGACTTCCTCAATCTGATGAAGGGTGACTATAGAACACCTACAACAAATATCATACATTTCAATATTATCTTGGAGGTTTTAGTCAGTGAAAAATAAAAATAAATATAAGCTCTCTAGATTAGAAAAGAATAAGTAAAACTGCCTTTGTTCACAAATGACATGGCTGTCCGACTAGAAAATAGAAGGAATCCACAAAGAAGTTACTAGAACTAATAAGTTTATCAAAGTTGCAGGATAGAAGATCAAGACATAAAAATCAATTGTATTTCTATACACTTGTACCAAAAAATTGGGACTATTTACATTATCAAAAATATGAAATGCTCAGGGATAAGTATGGCAAAAGATGTTCAACATCCACACAACAAAAAGTAACACTGCTTTTACTCTCAGAAAACACTGCTGAGAGAAATCAAAGAAGGCTTAAATAAACAGAGAGATATACTGTGTCTGCGGATTGGAAGACTCACTGTTGTTAATTACTGTTAAGCTAACAATTTTCCCTACAGAAAAATTAAATGTATAGATTCAATGCAATCAATAAAAATCCCAGCAGGATTTCTGTAGAAACTCAGTAGCAGATCCCAAAATGTATATGGAAATGCAAAGGACCTAGACTAGCCAAAACATCTTTGAGAAAGAGCAAAGTTGAAAGACTTACGCTGCCCAACTTAAGTGACAGTCATCGAGACAATGTGGTAATGGTGTAAATGGATCAACAGAATAGAGAGTTAAGAAACAGACTGATACATTTATGGGCAACTGATTTTTAACAAAAGTACAAAGGCAATTCAGTAGAGAAAAGACAATCTTTTCAACAAATTAGGCTGGAACAATATCATATCCATACCCACACACACAAAAGAACCTCAATCCATACACTGCACCATATGCAAAAATTAATTCAAAATGGATCACAAACCTAAAAGCAAGACACAAAACTATAAAACTTGTGGAAGAAAACTGAGGAGAAAATCTTTATAACCTTGGTTAGGCAAAGATCTCATAGATATGACAGCAAAACCTGAATCCATAAACACAAAACAAAACTTACTGGGTACTATGCTCACTACCTGGGTGTCGGAATCAACCATACCCCAAACCTCAGCATCACGTAATACAACAACCTGCACATGTACCCCTTGAATCTAAAATAAAAGTTGAAATTATTTTTTAAAAAAGAAAAAAATGGTAAATTAGATTTAAGAACTTCTGCTTTTCAAAAGACACTGTTAAGACAGTGAAAAGATAAGCCACAGAACAAGAGAAAATATTTATAAATCACATATCTGATAAACAACTTGTATCCAGAATATATGAAGCACTCTCAAAGCTCAACAAGAAAGTAAATAACCCAATTTTAAAACGAGGCAAAAGATCTAACAGAGACTTGGCCAAAGAAGCTATACAGATGGCAAATAAGCATATCAAAAGGTGCTCAACATCGTTAGTCATTAGGGAAATGCAAATTAAAACCGAAATGAGTTATCACCTCGTGCCCGTTAGAAGGTCTGAAAATAAAAAGACGGACCACACCAAGTTTTGGTGAGCACGTGAATCAGCAATTGCATCTCTGACACGGCTGTGAGGATGTCAGGTGGTACAACCACTTTGGCAGACAGCTAAACACACACCCACTATTGAGTTCAGCCATTCCATGCCCAAGTATTTCCCCAAGAGAAAAGAAAGCCTCTGTCCATACAAAGACATGGACACAAATGTTAAAAGCAGCTTTATTTGTAATAGCCAAAAACTACTGGGACATTTGGGAAACAGCCCAAATGTCCATCAACAAGTAAATGGATAAACAAACTGTGGTAGGTCCATACAATGGCACCCAGCGATAAAAACATATTAACATTGATACAAGCAACAGCACGGATGAATATCAAAATTGTGCTGGGTGAAAGCAGCCAGAAAATAGAGTACATTCTGTATGGTTCCAGTTACATAAGATTACACAAAATGCAAACTAATCAATAGTGACAGGTCAGTGGTTGGAGTGGAGGGGGGCAGGGAGGGCTGACAAAGGGGCACAAAGAAACTTTAGGGGCAGTGAACATCTTCATTATCTTGATTGTGGTTATGGTCTCATGAACATATAGAGATGTCAAAACTTATCAAATTGTTCATTTAAATATGCTCAGATTATTATAGGTTGATACCTCAAGAAAGCTTTTTTGTTAAGGGGAGGAAGCAGCAAAGAAAATCACATCATTCTGTAAAAAATGAAAAGAAAAGAATTGTATATTTGTTAATGATTTCAGCAAACCTACTCAACTGTTGGAAGATACCATAAATCCTTCATGGAATGAGGCAGGATATTAAAAATAAGAAAATATTCAGTTTGGACAAAGAAAAAAAGAACTGTGTTTGGATCTATAGGTTGCAGCAGATTTTTTTCTTAATGAACTAGTTCATTTAAAAAAAGAGAAAATAGTTGTATTCCAGGCCAGTACTACTACATATTTCAGCAGCCAGCACAGAAGTGTATGCCTCCCACCATTTTACTCTCTTAGAATAGCTTTCAAAATCCCACTGAAAATTCCTCATGCCAGATTCCACACAGGATGAGAAGCCCTGGCCCACAGCTGCTGATGCAGCAACAGGAGTGATGCCAGTGAGCCCAACGATGCAGGGGTCCCCTACCGACGCCTTTCCAGGGCACCTGTCCCCGGTCCCTGGAGCAGCTGCACTGTCTTCTAGCTCTCTTTCCATTATAGTTCAGAGAGCGAGACTACGACCGGATGATCAATGGAATCATTTTGTGGAATATTCAGATCTACCCAAGAAAACATTTGCCTTTCCACTTCAAAGCCCTGCTCCAAATCCCACACCAAAATACACTGGAAAACACTGCTCAGAGTACGTTAACAAAACATTAGCACTTTTCAAAGAGCATTCACATAACACGAATTGACAATCAAGTTCTCTAATTTTTAAAATACACTTGGAAAGGATCTGAGTTGTTGAATTTTCCAGAGTGAAAATTTGGAATTTAGAGAGGCACTAGAGGGCCCTTAGATGACACAGGACAGTATTCTTGAACCAGGTGACACTGGTGGCTGAGTTTTAAAGAATCAAAAGGAGTTCGTCAAAGAGAGAAAAGGGGCATCTGACAAAGGGCCCGGTCTGGACAGTGGTCCTACATTATCAGCAGTCTGATTCTTTGAGTACTATTTGAAGTTTAAACCAAAATGGGCACAGTGGCTCACACCTGTAATCCCAGGAATTTAGGAGGCTGAGGCGGGCAGATCACCTGAGGTCAGGAATTCGAGACAGGCCTGGCCAACATGGTGAAACCCCACCTCTACTAAAAATACAAAAATTAGCTGGGGGTGGTGGCGGGTGCCTGTAATCCCAGCTACTCGGGAGGCTGAGGCAGGAGAATCACTTGAACCTGGGAGTTGGAGGTTGCAGTGAGCCGAGATTGCACCACTGCACTCCAGCCTGGGTGACAAGAACTAGACTCTGTCTCAAAAAAAAAAACCAAAAAAGCAAAACATGAATGTTACAGAAAGTGCAAAAAAAGCCAAGAAAGCAGGAAGGAAGTGGAAACGATTATTAAAATAACATTGTCAATCCAGCACCATCAGAGAATAAGCTTCCTAGAAAGCCAGGTATTAGCAAGGGTCCACCCTTTCAAGTAGCACCCTTTTTTCTTTCAACTATTTTGTTCAATAACAAAAAGATAAACAACCCAATTTCAAAATGGGCAAAGATCTTAAATAGATGTTTCTCTAAGAAGATATACAAATGGCCAATAAGCGCATGAAAAGACGCTCAACATCACTGGTCATTACAGAAATGAAAATTAAAGTCATAATGAGCTATTCCTTCACACATACTAGAATGGCTATCATAAAAAAAAATGACAATAACAAGCATTGGCAAGAATGCAGAGAAATTACAACCCTCTTGCACTGCTGGTAGGAACGTAAAAGGGTACAGCCATTGTGGAAAACAGTTTGGCAGATCCTCAAAAAGTTAAACATAGGATCACCATATGATCCAGCAATTCTACTCCTAGGTAGACACACAATAGAACCGAAAACAGGGGCTTGAACAGATATTTCAAAGCTATGTTCAAAACAGCATTATTCACAATAGCCAGAGGTGGGAACAACCCAAGCGTCCGGGGATGGATGAATGGACAGGCACAATGGGACCTATTCATTGAATGGAATATTATTTGGCCATAAAGGAATATGGTACTGGGAAGCAGATGGAACTTGAAAACATTATGCTAAATGAAATAAACCAGTCACCAAAAGACTAGTATTGTATGAGACAAATATTATATTCCATCTAAGTCACTACCACAGAGTAAGATGAGATACACAGAGTAGGCACATTCAGAGGCAGAAAGCAGACTGCAGGTTACCAGGGGCTGGGAGGCGGGAGGGATGGGGAGATGCTGCTTCGTGAGTACTGAGTTTCAGTTTGGGGTCATGAAAATTTTGGATGTAGATAGCGGTGATGGTTGCACAATATTGTGAATGTAATTAATGTCATTGAATTTGTACACTTAAAATGGTTAAAATCACAAATTTTGTTATATATATTTTACCACAATTTAAAAATAACAAAATAATTCAACCATTTTGAAAGACTGGCTTTCAAGAAAGTGATATCTTCATTCATGTGTTCACTCAACAAGCAATAATGAAGAGAACCTTCTGGGCCAGAGACTCTGTGGGGCGCGGGGAAGACGCCGTCACTCATGAGAGTGCAACAGCAAAGAAACAGGCAGAGCCTCCTCCAGAGGCACCAAGAGGGGCCCCGGATGACACAGGAAAGGATTCTTGGTGCAGGTGACACTGGTGGCTGGGTTTTAAAGAATTAAAAGGAGTTGGTCAAACAGAGAAAAAAGGTCACCCAAAGAAGGGCCCAGTCTGTACAGTGGCCCCCCATTAACCACAGAGGATACATTCCAAGACCCCCAGGGGATTCCTGGAACTGTGGATGGCGCTGAACCCTATATACACTCTGCTTTTTCCTAGACAGTTGAACAACATTGGTTTGAATTGCATGGATCCACTTCTATGTGGATTTTTTTCTGCTTCTGCCACTCCTAAGACAGCAAGACCAATGTCTTCCTCTTCCTCCTCCTCCTCAGCCTACTCAACGTCAAATGATGAGGATGAAGACCTTTATGATGACCCGCTTCCACTAACAGAATAGTAAACACATTTTCTCTTCCTTATGATTTCCTTAATAACATTTTCTTTTCTCCAGCTTACTTGAAGAATACAGCATATAATACATGTAACATACAAAATATGTGTTAATCCACTGTTTATGTTATTGGTAAGACTTCTGGTCAACAGTAGGCTATTTGTAGTTAACTTCCGGGGAATCAAAAGTAGATTTTCAACTGTGTGGGGGTTAGCACCCCTAACCCCTATATTGTTCAAGGGTCAAGTGTATATGTATACCTATGGTGATCTATGATGGTGTTTAATTCATAAATTAGGCACTGTAAGAGATTAAGTAATAATAAATAACTAATAATAAAATAGAACAATTAAAACAATATGCCAGCATCACTACGCTTGAGCTTTGAGGCCACTACTGGTAAAATAAGGGTTCCCTGAACAGAAGAACTGTGATACCATGACAGTCATTTGATAACGGAGACTCCTATGAAGTGACTCATGAGTAGGGGCGTCTACAGTGTGGGTACGTGGGACAAAGGGATGAAAGCAGACAGCACAAAGTTTCATCCTGCCACTCAGAATGGCATACAATTTAAAACTCAGAAATTGCTTATTTCTGGAATTTTCCATTTAATATTTTCAGACTGCAGCTGACTGTGGGTAACTGAAACTGCAGAAAGAAAAACTGTGAGTAAGGGAAGACTGCTGTATAAGACTAGCTAACAGAAATATTCAAAACAAAAGAGCTAACAAGCATCTGTATTTTTTAAATAAAATGAAATATTGTTGGGTAACACATACAAGACTAGAATATAACAAGAAAGAACTCTAACTCTCAAACATCTATGAAATAACCTTAGATCAAGACCTAGACTGCAAGCACATCAAAAACCTCAATTCCCTCCATTTCATTCATAGGCAAGAATCCTGCAGAGGCAGGGTTCATATCATACACCAACCATTGAATCTACCGCACCCAAACACCCTGCCGGGTGCTCACGGGACTAATGCCTACGGGTCCGCATGCTCTACAACGGCATGTTAGCTTGCTAGGGCTGCCATAACAAAGTACTACAGACTGGGGGGCTTAAACAATCCTGGAGTCTGGACATCTGAGATCAAGCTTAGCTTCCTGAGATCAAGGTCAGCAGGGTTTGTTTCTTCTGAGGCCTCTCTCACTGGACATCTTCTCCCTTTCAGGTGGTTGTCCTCCTCTATGTGTCTAAGTCTTATCTCCTCTCTAACGGCCACCTTTTAACTTAATCACCTCTTTAAAGACCCTATTTCCAAGTACAGTCACGTTCTGAGGTACCAGGGTTAGAGATTCAACACATGAATTTGGGGTAACACAGGTAAGCCCATAACAAAGAGTATTTATAGTACTCCTGCCTACTGGACCTGGATACGCTGCAAGGGTATTTGCATACTACTTGTTGCTTACTAGGTGCCGCTACTCTGCCAGGGTACTTCGAGTACTCGTACCAGCTCTGCTGCCAGGGTACTCACAATACTCACAACCGGCGAGGTCCAGTTACGCTAGTTTCTTCTGAGGCCTCTCTCGCTGGCCATCTTCTCCCTGTGTCTTCAGGTGGTCATCCCCCTCTGCGTGTCTGTGACTAATCTCCTCTTCTTATAAGGACGCTAGTCAGACTGGATTAGGGCCCAGGGTTAGCTTCTTCTGAGGCCTCTCCCACTGGCTGTCTTCTCCCTGTGTCTTCAGGTGGTCACCCCCTCTATATGTAAATACCCCCCAGAGTATTTACCGTCTGCAAATGGCTCCCTGGGACTGCCTGCAGCACTGCTGTATTTATTCTGCACTTACTACGTGTACAAAATCTGGCGCTGAATGAATGAAAAAAAAAAAACGGATGACTTTACTGACACTCTCAACTAGCGGAAGCCAGTATCTGGAACTGCCTCGAATAGTCTTCGTGTGCTGAGCTCCATCCCGCTCTGTTCCTAGTCAAGATGAAGTCCTTTGTTGTGTAGAATATTCCAGTCCTGATGAAGTCCTACCATGAGTTCTGTGCCCGACTTGTTCTACTCCTTGGTAGCAGTGTGGACTTAATCACATTTATGACATGCATGGAATTCTTTAACAGTCTAGTCTTTTTTTGACCTAAGAAGCAAGGTCACCGATGCTAAAAATTTTTTTTTCCCCCAAGAAGGAACATGATGCTAAAATTGGACCCTACCACAGTGTTACACAGCAGTGGCATTAGTCAATGAACAAAGAAGTGTCCATTCACAATAGGGCAGGGCTCATTCTCACAGGCCCATGGGGAACTGTGGAAGGCTGTGGCATGCTGCTGAAGGAATGATCCTCTGGTGATCAAACTTGAGCCCTTGGAGGAGTGAGTTGGCAAGACTAGAATTCTAACCCTTCCTGGGAATTGTATAGTGCATCCACATAATTTAGTCCTATCCCTTTCTTGCTCAAAATCAATACACAGGGCTGGGCGCAGTGGCTCACGCCTGTAATCCCAGCACTGTGGGAGGCTGAGGCGGGTGGATCACATGATGTCAAGTGTTCGAAACCAGCCTGGCCAACATGGCAAAATCCTATCTCTACTAAAAATACAACAATTAGCAGGGCATGGTGGTGCATGCCTGTAATCCCAGCTACTCAAGAGGCTGAGACAGGAGAATTGCTTGAACCTAGGAGGAGGAAGTTGTGGTGAGCCGAGATCACACCACTGCAGCACTCCAGCCTGGGTGACAGAGCAAGACTCCATCTCAAAAAAGATAAAATAAAAAATAAATCAATGCACAGAAGCAGACTTTTAAATGCTAAAGACTTTCAAGACATGCAAAGGTCAACCTCACAAGAACTCACATTAAGCCAACACAATTGCCTACTGTTGTACAATGGCCCACCAAAGTTTTCTTGCAGTGGTAAGCATGGATCTCAGCTTGCTTACTGTAAAGTTCAGAGGCAAGACTTTGTAAAAAGTCACTGCTTCAGAGATGCCTTATATCTAAAATGATTTCTTTTACATGAAAAAACCTTCCCTTATGTCCTCTCCAAGCATATTCACCTCGACTGCTCCCTTTGCAATCTATGAGCACTCCTAAGGAGAAATCTGTGGTATCTAAGTGGAAATACATGGCAAGGGGCTGGGGCCAGTTATGAACTCAGTAAACTCTCAATAAACACCTATTATAGCGCTTAGTGTGGCTCCAGGTGGTAAGAATAACAGTTCCTATCCTTCAGGAGTCCAGAGGCTGACAGGAAAATCACAGAAACATAAATTTCCATAGACCATGGTGAGGCTGAAGACAGATGAACATAAGGCCTGGGACAGAGAAGACAAGGAGATGTGGTAGAAAGGGCTGAGTTTCGAGTCAGGACACTCAGTTCTGCCCCTTGATAGTATATGATCTTGGGCAGTAGCTTGATCTCTCTGAGGTACGTACCACCCACAATCCCACTACTGGGTATCTATCCAAAGGAAATGGAATCATTACGTCAAACAGACATTGGCACCCGCATGTTCATCACAGCACTATCACAACAGCAAAGTCACGGAATCAATCTAAGTGTCCATCAACGAAGGACTGGATAAAGAAAATGTGGTGGCCAGGCATAGTGGTTCATACTTGTAATCCCAGCACTTTGGGAGGCCAAGGTGGGAGGATCATTTGAGCCCAGGAGTTTGAGAACAGCCTGGGCAATATAGTGAGATCCCCGTCTCTACAAAAAATACAAAAACTAGCTGAGCGTGGTGGCACACACCTGTAGTCCCAGCTACTTGGCTGGCTGAGGTGGGAGTATCACTGGAACCCTGGAGGCAGAGGTTGCAGTGAGCTAAGACTGCGTGACTGCACTCCAGCCTGGGAAACAGAGCAAGATCCTGTCTCAAAAAAATAAAAATGACCCTGGAATATTACACGACCATAAAAAAGAATGAAATCATGTCTTCTTTAGCAACACGGATGGAACTGGAATCCACTATTCTAAGTGCAGTAACTCAGAAACAGAAAATTCAATACTGCATGTTCTTACTCATAAGTGGGAGCTAAACAGCAGTCCACAAGGACACACAGTGGAATAACAGACACTGGAGGCTCCAAAAGGGTGGAGGGTAGGAGGGAGTGAGGACTGAAAATCACCTGTTGTGCTCACTATGGGGTCCACTGTTCAGGGTACAGCGTTCAGGTTACAGTGTTCACTATTCCAGTGACAGGTTCATCAGAAGCCCAAACCTCACCGTTACGCAATATGTCCATGTAACAAACCTATCTGCACTGTACCCCCAAGGCTATTTTTATAAGAAGAAAAAAAAAAAAAGAAATTTTCACTGATAAGACCTGAAAAGCTACTTACTGTGTTGAGGCCAATTACTGACATATATATGTGTGCACACAGTATGGTATGCAGGGATCCAGGCTATTTCATTGTGATTCTGATTTGCATTTCCCTAATAAAAATGTGATGCATCTAAAAAATAAATAAATAAAACACAGAGGAAACCTGGTGAGAATAACACTTAGCACATAGAGGAGAGTGAGGATTAGAGACGGTGCATGGAGCTGGGTGCAGTCACTCACGCCTGTAATCTCAGCACTTCGGGAGGCTGAGGTGGGTGTTTGAGATCAGCCAGACCAACAGAGTGAAACCCTGTCTCTACTAAAAAATACAAAAAATTAGCTGGGCGTGGTGGTGGGCGCCTGTAATCCCAGCAACTAGGGAGGCTAATGCAGGAGAATCGCTTGAATCCGTGAGGCAGAGGTTGCAGTGAGCTGAGATCGCGCCACTGCACTCCACTCTAGCCTGGACAAGAGCAAGACTCCAACTAAAAAAAAAAAAACAAAAAAAACAGAGAGATGATGCATGGCAAAGTCCTTGGGGCCTAGTAGCTACTCAACACACCACAGCTGTTGTTACTTTAGCCTGGAATAATCAGGGAAAGCTTCCTGGAAGAAATGCACCTGACTCCAGTTTAAGTAGAGA
This sequence comes from Rhinopithecus bieti, assembly GCF_001698545.2. Lineage (NCBI taxonomy): Eukaryota > Metazoa > Chordata > Mammalia > Primates > Cercopithecidae > Rhinopithecus > Rhinopithecus bieti. Next base: position 5,424,825 of record NW_016810565.1, read on the forward strand.
GATACCAGGCTACACACACTGTCCCTTCAGTCACTGTTTTAGTTCTTCAGGGTACTCAACCCTCCGGGGAACCCTCTTGTCTACTTATCTGCTTACTTGCCCACTGTCCCTCTCCCACCAGAATGCGAGGACTTGTTTTGTTGGTTTGTTGTCTTCACCGCTCTTTCCCAGAGCCTAGAAGTGGGCTTGGCATCCTGGAGACACTCAATCTATGCAGGAAGAACTAACAAACACGCTGTAGCACTTTCACAGTCCAGACTCTAACCAGACATTGGTTCATTTACTTCTACAATGATCAAGACTGTTAGGATAGGTATTATTTGATCCTTGATCCAATTTTATAGATCATAGAAATTCAGGCTAAGAGAGGATGTCCAGACCCGAAGTGTAATCTAGGCCCCATGACACTAAGCCTGGTGACCCTCCTGCAACACTGCACTCCACTGGAAATGCCTGGTTCTGATGGCTCAGTGGGGACACAGCCACAGTGTGGCCAGGGCAAGGCCAACACCACCCATGTGCAGGGCAGATGCTACTGTGAACCGGGAACCAGCAAGAGCAGAAGAAAAGAAGCTACTCTGCCAGTAGCAGGGTCTTTTAAGTGGCAATTTTATTAAAAGAAATTGAGTCTGGATGACAAGCAGCTAGTTACACATCATAAGCCGGCCATCCCACCCCACCCTGGAACCGGAGGGCATGGCAGGATCACGCATCTCAAACCAGAGGGCACAGGGGGCTGGGTCTTCTTCCTGGAAGAGATGGCTCTGTAGGGCCAGGCGCTTAGGCTTGCTGGAACCCACACTTGTCAAAGCATTGACACCCAGTGTGTATCCAGAAAACACAGATGGATTGGACTAGTGACAACAGCATGTCTGGTGGGGCAAAGCAGGCCAAAAAGAAGGCGTGCTAAAATAGGAAAAGACTGGAGAGACGGTTCAGCAGCCTGAGCGGGAACCAAAGAAATGGAAATAAGAAACACAACTGAAGAAAGGAGGAGTGTGGCTTTGGCTAGCAAAGCCCCTCCAAGTGGGCTTCCTCTACTGCCACCCCCTGCAGGCAAGTTTAAGTTCAATGGCCTTTCATGTGGGGCATGGGGATAATAAAGAAAAAAGAAATGGCAATTCTTGGCACAATCACCGGCTCTGAAAGTCCCAGTTCAAGAGGTATCAACTACAAGAGGGGCTAAGAAAGAAAATGAGAGAGACAGAGGGGGTGTGGAGAAATAATATAAATGAATACGAAAAAGATAAATCAAAGGAAGACAGGGAAGCTGCGGTACAGACCTTTACTTCCCTGCCCTCATCCTCCAGCTGGGGGCTCAACTTCCTCAGAGCAATGGTGAGAACAATAATGATTTTTAACCCTAGTTACATTACCATTCAAATCATATCTGTGAATGCAGCTTACAAATACAAAGAATTATTACTATTGTTATTCAAACAGCTGAGTGTTGTTAAATGATTATTCATCAGTTACCAGGGATTCCCCTCTCTCTCTCTCTCTCACTCACACACACACAGAGCCATGTGCACATGTATTCTCATATACAGCACCTGTATTTGATATTCAAAAACACCATTAACGATGGAGCTATGGCCTCAAAAGGTGGAACTAAAAAAAATATATGTGTCCTAGGATACTAAGGACTCCTAACTATGTTGAAGATACATGCAACCTGCCCTCTGGTAGGACACCAGAGCTTCCCTTTGCAATCATCTGCAACCACCTGGAGGGCTGCAAAATGCCTTTGTTCCAAAAAGAGCAACTGCTTATTCCACAGTCTTCCACAGCCACGTGGCAGCATTTGAAGCTGTGCTTCAACCTGCCTTCTTGATTTACTGCCCTCCTGATAGGGAGTGAACACACACTCTAGCTATCTAACCACAGATACATTCCCTGCTAATGGTCTGCGGTTAGCCACAGAAGTACATTATAAAACCAACATATTAGCACACAGAAATGTACTTGTAGATCCTCATCTCAATGATTTTTAGATCCATTCCTATTCCATTTCATCATGTGTTGTCACACGGCATAGACACTCTAGAGTCGAAAGGGCTGGTGTCCCCTTCCTTCTGCCCAGGCTGGAGTGCAGTCGCACAATCTGCTTCTCCTGGAGCAGAAGGCAGCAGGTGTGACAAATGGAAAGAGTCCTGCATGTCAAAAGATGTGGAGTTAAATTACCCTGAACAAGTCACTCAGCCAGACCCAATTTCCTCACCTGTATCATATGGATAATGGTCTTGTTTTGCAAGGCTTCTGGGAGGGCATTTTTTAATTATTATTATTTTTAAGAGACAGAGTTTTTTTATTTTTTATTTTTTGAGATGGAGTCTCGCTCTGTCGCCCAGGCTGGAGTGCAGTGGCCAGATCTCAGCTCACTGCAAGCTCCGCCTCCCGAGTTCCCGCCATTCTCCTGCCTCAGCCTCCGGAGTAGCTGGGACTACAAGCGCCCGCCACCGCGCCCGGCTAGTTTTTTGTATTTTTTTAGTAGAGACGGGGTTTCACCGTATTAGCCAGGATGGTCTCGATCTCCTGACCTCGTGATCCGCCCTTCTCGGCCTCCCAAAGTGCTGGGATTACAGGCTTGAGCCACCGCGCCCGGCCAAGACAGAGTTTTTTTAAAAAAAGAGAGGAAGAGATGGTCTTGCTATGTTGCTCAGGCTGGTCTTGAACTTCTGGCCTCAAGTGATTCCCTCGTCTCAGCCTCTTAATAGCTGGGATTACAGGCATGAGCCGCTTTACCAGGCTTGGAGAAGCTCAAGTTTTAAAAAGCTTTATATAAAAGCAAGAAAAATTTAAAAGTTAATGTAAGGGGCTGGGCGTGGTGGTGCAAGCCTGTAATCTCAACACTTTTGAGATACTGAGGCAGGAGGACCGAATTCAAGACCAGCCTGGGCAACCAAATGAGACCCTGTCTCAACAACAACAACAAAATTAGCCAGGCACGGTGGCACATGCCTGCAGCCCCAGCCACTCGGGGGACTGAGGCAGTAGGATTGCTTGACCCCAGGGGCTTGAGTCTGCAGTGAGCTATGACTGTGCCACTGCACTCCGGCCTGGGCAGAGCAAGACCCTGCCTCCAAAAAAATAAAAAATAAAAAAGTAAATGTAAGAGGTCCTTCTGCAATAACCATGTTAGGCATCATCCAGCCTCTGCTTTAACCTTCAAATGCAATTGGGGGCAGGCACTTTTGTAAGGCAAGTGGTTCCACTGTTTGAAAATGTGTAGGCTTTTGAAAAATCTCAGCTGAAATCTGCCACGGGGCTTCCGTGTGCCTTCCCACCACATGGCTCCTCCCAGGCTTTTCCTCATCTCCTTTTAGAGGATGCGCTTCAGTTCAGTTTACAGCAACCGACTAGAGATGACAGTTGGACCTACGTGTTAATGGAGATGAACTAAAGCAAAATACAGCTTCAATTGGGAACCTGCCCCTAGATCCTTTACCTGATGTTAATACACTGGCATACAAGCTGTGGTTAGGAATTCGTTTGCTCACAGAAAAAGCACATTGGGATAATGGAAAAGTCATTACTCTGTATCTTTGGCTTGGTATTTTGCCTGCACTGTATATCTGACTGTGCACTGAACTGGTGTTCTAACCAAATGGTAAAACTATGATGCAGAAACCAGGGTGAGAAGAGGTTGTGATGTCAAGATTCTTCTCTTCATCCTCAATAGTCTTCCCCTCACAAGAGGCCAGCTGCTGAGCACCGGCAACCAACAGTAAGGTCCAAGACGTACAGAAGCTTCCTCTCCGCTGAGCAACGCAGTTGAATGACCAGGCTTCTTAGGCTACACCGTCACTGATTACAAGTGAGAGCAACATGCCATACAGTTCACTTTCAGTAACCACAAAACTAAAAGTATATCAATAAAACAAAATACTGTGTTAGCCCCTGCTCCCATGTATAGGTAGAGCTAAAAAGCTTTAAGTAAAAATATGTAAAGATATATCAACTTCCACAACCACATAGCAGGCTGATAATAACCTTAAAACCCTTGCTGCCAAGTTGCCTATATTCTGGAAATTAGGATGGCTGGTATCAGACAGGAACATCCTCCAGACATGCTCAGCTCTTCCACTGGAACCCCCCAGGCCCTGAGTTAAGGGGAAGTACTATTAATTGGTGGCCTAGGTGATAAGCAGATTGCCTGTGTGTCACAAGCTCAGGGCTAAGAATCATTTCATTTGGTTATTTTATTCTTCTTGATTTTAAAAGTGCAGAAGCACATTACACAAGATTTTCAAATGCAAAGAGAAACAGAAAGTAATTGTCAGCCCTCCCCCAGCCCAGTGAGGCTGGCTGCGTGGCGTGGGCCTGGGCACTTCACTGAGGGATGCTGTGTGCGAGAGGCTGGGCTCCTGTTCCAGACCTGCCTTCTCCCCTCCCATGTCTGCTTCACCCTTCCCACCAAGGAGGGAAACCTCCAGACAGAGCTTCCTGACACCATGCTCTAAGACAAGAGTGAACACCTCCATCTTCCCTCTTCCCGTCACCGCAGGGCCAAGGAACAGATCTTGTCTAAACTTCACATGCACGCTAGCACTTCTAACATCATTTCTGTCATGGCCACCCAACATAATGGAAATCGTCACTTGCAAAATTACCAGGACACCTTATTCCTATAGAGAAAGAAGGGTTAACATTTCTGAGAACTATGAAACCATAGATGGGAAGGAAAAACCACCCTACTTTTAAAATAAAAATGTTCTGGTGGGAAAAGGAAATATAAACTGTAATTGGTATTTTTACCATCCTTTACAGACCTAAAGTCTGTGTGAGCTCAGGAACAAAATCGTATATTATATAGGCTGTATTCTCATAAAATATCACATTTAGTATGTTACATTTAAAAGCATGTTCTGGCCGGGCACGGTGGCTCATGCCTGTAGTCCCCGCACTTTGGGAGGCCAAGGTGGAAGGATGACTTGAGGCGAAGAGTTCAAACACCAGTCTGGGCAACATAGCAAAATCCTGTCTCTAAGACAACTTTTTGAAAAACTTAGCCAAGCAGGGTAGTGCAAGCCTACAGTCCCAGCTATTCAGGAGGCTGAGGCATGAGGATCACTTGAGCTCAGGAGTTCAAGGCTGCAGTGAGCTATGATTGCACCACTATACTGAAGCGTGGGTGACAGAACAAGACCCTGTCTCTAAAAAACTAAATAAAATCAACAATTAAATTAATTTGAAAAGCATGTTCTGACCATATGTAGTTTAGTTGAGGAGTTAATGATTTAAAATTTTTCTCTGCTCTCCTCTGCAGATATGAAGGACCAGGAAGATCCAGGCCTCAGGTTTCCTTCCTCCTAAAACCTGTGGCTTGCTTTGACTTCTCTCCTGACTTGAGCCCTGTGACTACAGTTGGCAAGTCCACACTCTCCTCCTGGGTGATCTCATCAACAAGGGGGCCCTCAACCACGACCGACACTGATGACTCCTCAACTGACACCGCAAGGCCAGAACTCTCTCAAGCTCCAACTCTGACTCCTTCTGGACACTTTTGCCTGAAGATACAGCGATGCATGCATGTGTATGTGAAAATGATACATGAAGTTCACGTGGTCATCTTGCCTCTAATCCTCTTCCCATGCCCTTCACCTCTATGAAAGCACCACCGTGCAGCCATCAATCTACAGATCTTGGTGTATCTTTGACCAAAAAATATGGTTCCATATTTTTTGCCCTCAACATGGAATCAATCATCAAATCCTGCCTATTCGAAACATCTGCAGATATAGCACATTAAATATCTTCTAAATATCCACACATTCACCTCCATTGTCACCTCCTTGGTTTGGGCCTGAGTAGTGTTTTCTGGGCTCCCGCAACAACCTCAACTGGTTTATGCATCACTCTCATCACTCCCCATCCCATTCCTCTTCTTTACGTCTGAGTGATCCTTCCAAAGTGCAGATTCGATCACCTCACATCCCTGCTTAACTCCTGTAGTGAATCTCCATTGTCCTTGGGATCTGGCCTCCCAAGGCGGATACTTCCTCGGCCCCCTCTTATCCCTGTGCCTCCACCCCCAACTCTTATACTGCAGCCCTACTGAACTCTTTGTGGTTTCGTGAACAATACACACTCTCGCCTGCTTCCAAGCCTTTCCCAAGCCACTCTATCTTCATGGAACACCTCCCCACTCTTCGTTACCTGGCTTTACTTCTATTTCTACCCTTCCAAGCTCAGCTCGGTGACACTTTCTCCAGGAAGCACCCCTCGTCGCCACCACTAGAAGACCAAGCTGGGCAGGGAGCTCCACCTACACTCTAACAGAGCATCCCTTCTGCTTACTGTGATCACGGCACTCACAAGAAGGTTTTGCAAGCATCTGTTTACTTGACCCCCTTCTCCATTAGACTGTGAGCTCCTTGCAGTCAGGGACTGTGCCATTCATCTGAGTATCCCCAGCACCTAGCACACCACCTGGCACAGAGTCGGCCCTCAAGGAATGTGCCGAATGAGGAACTTTCCAATACTCAACAGCAGCAGTTCTAAGTGTGGTCCACATACTCCTGAGTCCCTGAGACCCCTTCAGGAAGTCCCTGAGGTCAGAATTACGTCCATAACAATGCCAAGCTCTAATTTCCTTTGTTGTTGTGTGACACCTGCACTAATGCTGCAGGGGCCATGGTGGCGGCACCTGGGCTGCCTCAGCACCAGCCGGGATGGGCACCACGTTGCTGTGCTCTTCACTGCCACCTACAAGGAAGATGACAAGTTCATAAACGAAGGCCTTTGATGATGCTGTAAGCAGTATCAATTTTATTAAAGCTCAACCCTTGAGTACAGGTCTCTTTACAAAGCACTTTTGTGGCACACCAGCCAAACTGAGCACTGTGCAGTCAAGCTGTGAGCTTCTTTTCAGTGAACATCATTTTCACTTGTAAGAACAACTGATGGAGAAACCAGGGTTCTTCACACCTGAGTGTTCGACAATCGTTTTCTCAAAAAAATGAATGTAGTGAGCCTGTCACTCCAGGAAAAAACAACTCACAGCATTTGCTGCCAAGGATAAAGTTGAGTTTTTAAGAAAGAGAGAAAGAACTTTGGAAAACTTGTACCAGCCTCTGTAAGCCTGACAGCTCTCCAACACCTAAATGCTGTTTTGATGACATTGGGGGTGGATATCAGCCCATGTGCTTTTTTGATATTGTGTAATGAAATATGTCACATTTGGAAGGTCTGCATAACTCAGAGAATCAATGTTCTCAAGTAATCAAAGCACGGTGTTACAAAATCAAGCCTGAGGAAACAGCCATTTAAAAGCAAGACAGACCAAAAAGTTTGAGAACTGCTGACCTGCATGGCAAAGTGAAGGACATGGAGTAAGAAGATGTCAGCCACACACAGCTCCATCCAAATGGACTCCTCCCTTCTCTGCGGCATCCGCCACACCTCTGGCAGTTACAAATGGATCTTGCACTTGGATGTGGCAGTTGTACCATTCCAGCTTAGGTCTTCTTCATTTCAAATGAAACATGCAACTTTCAAAATTGGACCAAACTAAGAAGCAATGTGGGTCAGAAGAAGACCTATGGACCAGGAATCCTGTTGCCACCGGGCAAGCTGAGCAAAGCATCCGTCCAGCCTCTAAGCTCCTGATGTCCTCATCTGTAGCACGAGGCCTACCTGCCTGCAAACAGACTGTGGTTGTGGGAATCAAATCAAATATGGGCTCAGTGCGGCGGCTCACACCTATAATCCCATCACTTCGGGAGGCCAAGACAGGCCAGTCACCTGAGGTCAGGAGTTCAAGGCCAGCCTCACCAACATGGTGAAACTCCGTCTCTACTAAAAATACAAAATTAGCCGGACACAGTGGTGGGCGCTTGTAGTCCCAGCTACTGAGGAGGCTGAGCCAGGAGAATTGCTTGAGCCCAGGTGGTGGAGGCTGCAGTGAGCCAAGATCGTGTCACTGCACTGCAGCCTGGGCGACAGAGTGAGACTCCGTCTAAATAAAATAAAATATGAGTGAAAGTACTTCTAGTAGGACCTCTCTGACCACAGAGGTAGTCCAGGCCATGCCTCAAGTTTCATCTGACAGCATTTGACATCAATTATAATCCTCCAAAAGGAAGGATTCCATTGATGAAAGTCAGTGACTAGAAAGTAAAACAATGTTCAAACATCTGCGCTCTGAAGAACAGCAGTTGCCGTATCCGAAGTGCTTGCTTCACAAGAATCTCCACATTCTTACCCCTGTCAGATTTCTATCTTCCAGGAGCCACCCTTTCTTTACCTCTGAGCATGACACAAGATGCTCATCTTGCAAGCATCTCTACGACAGAATCAAGGCTGACGTCACCAACGCAATTTACCTTTCAAGTCATAAAGAAACATCACAAACACCCTAAAATCCCCTTTGCTCACAAAAACCCAACAAAGAGTAACTCAGAAATTTTCCTACTAATCTCCAGTTCTGCCATCCAATCAAAGCTGTTTTTCTAGAATGCAGAAAGTATTTACAAAGAGCTGCTACAATTTGCTCTCTAAAATAAAAAGCTATCATCTTCATTTTAACAAAGTCAAAAGAAACCATTGTTTGCAGAAAAATAGATCAATTACAATTTTCTCCAAAATAAATCAATGTTAGTCATGACACAACAAGGGGGCATATTATTACACTATTAGAAGGTGTGTAGTTCTTAGAAGCCAAGCGTTGGCCGGGCGCGGTGGCTCACGTCTGTAATCCCAGCACTTTAGGAGGCTGAGGCGGGTGGATCACGAGGTCAGGAGATCGAGACTATCCCGGCTAACATGGTGAAATCCCATCTCTACTAATAATATAAAAAATTAGCCGGGCGTGGTGGCGGGCGCCTGTAGTCCCAGCTACTTGGGAGGCTGAGGCAGGAGAATGGTGTGAACCCAGGAGGTGGAGCTTACAGTGAGCCGAGATCGCCCCACTGCACTCCAGCCTGGGCGACACAGCTAGACTCCGTCTCAAAAAAAAAAAAAAGCAGCAGCAGCCAAGCCTCACAGATCCCAGTTTTAGCATAAGGGGAAACTCAAGCTCGCAGATATCAAAATGACTAGGCAATGCTCAAGCCATGAGTATGGGCTCCACAGGAAGGTTCTGGAGTCACAACAACCAGGCTAAATACTGGCTCTGCCCTCCCTAGCTGTGTGACCCTGAGTAAATCCGTTTCCCTCTCTGAGCTCAGCTGTTCTATCTGTAAATCCAAGGTAACCCAACCTACCCTCCAAGGACTACTGCAATAAATAAAGAGCATATATGCTAGCGTAGTGCTTAGCACGAAGTCGCTGTAAGAATAATATCCACTGAGCCCCATGCACATGACCGCTGTCCTGCACGAGAGGACCTGCCTGTGGCCCCAGAAGATGTCTTATTGGCTACATGCTAACTGGTCCATTTGGGGTGGGATTCATTGGAGCCTCAGATGAGGTATGATACAAGCCTCTAACTGCTCTGTAAAATAGCTTTAACTTGTAGTTTTACACAATCCATTATGCAATCTATTCTCCGTTTTATAGTTCCATGACCTATTAATTTTAAAATGCTTTATAATAAAATACTTTCCAGCCAGGCACAGTGGCTCATGTCTGTAATCCCAGCACTTCAGCAGGCCAAGACAGGAAGATCGCTTGAGACCAGGAGTTTTTGAGACTGGCCTGGGCAACATAACAAGATCTCGGCACTACAAAATTAAAAAACCAAAAATTATCTGGACTTGGTGGGGCACACTTATAGTCCAGCTACTTGTGAGGATTGCTTGAGCTCCGGAGTTCAAGATTACAGTGGGCCAGGATCATGCCAAGAAACTGCACTGCAGCCTGAGTGACAAAGTGAGCTCCTATCCCTAAAAAAATTTAAATAAAAATAAAATAAGTTCCTTTGACCTTCCTTTTGAGTTACTGGTTTTCAATGTCTCTTTTATGATGAAATCTAGTCCTGAATCTTCCGAGGTCCTTTACAACTCTAGGTTTCCATGAAAATAGCAACAGGTCTACCTGCCCGTTTCATGTTTTAGTGTTTGGGGAAAGAATTGTGTCAACCCTTGAAGTTACAATAGCATAGAACACCGTGGAAGGGCACAGTGACAAGTACATAGCTCTTCATCATCTGTTTTAGATCTTGGGCTTGCAATTTGCCCTGCTCTGATGCTGCTGGCCTTCATCTGCTAAGAAAGGTCTCCATGCAGGCACAGTGTGCTCTGGGCAGCTGACCCAGGCACCAGCAACCTGCTGGCAGATGTGAAAGGGATTCTTGGGTCAGGTAATCTGGAGCATAAAAATAAATATTTAGCTTGTCTAAACTCAAGTCTCAATTCCAACTGAGTTGATGAAATTGCTGATAACTAGTTATTGATTAGGATTGGTCTAACGATCTGCAAAATAGCCAGTCCTCCTCCATCTCTATAGTTAAATTTTTTTTTTTTAAAGACAGAGTTCTTGCTCTGCCTCCCAGACTAGAGTGCAGTGGCATGACTGTAGCTCACTGCAGCAACCAACTTCCCAGGCTCAAGCGATCCTCCCACCTCAGCCCCTCAAGTAGCTGGGACTACAGGCACACGCCACCACACCTGGCTAATTTTTTATAGGGATGGGGTCTCACTACGTGGCCCAGGCTGGTCTCAAACTCCTAGGCTCAGGCAATCCTTCTGCCTCGGCCTCCCACAGTGCTGGGATTACAGGTGTGAGCCACCACACCTGGCCATCTCAATCGTTTTTAACTGGTAAAGATAGTTATTTTTGTCAGTCTTGATAATCTACCAAATGATATTTTCTACAGCCAAAACACTATATAATTGTACATGTTAGGGTATTTGAATTTTTGTCTTGAAGATAATGATTAAAAAGAAAAAAAGCTAAGTAGCTGGGGTTTTTTCCCTCAAATCAAAAGCCAGGATTTCTCTTGCATGAGACCGTCCCCTGTTCCTCCCTCCCTGAGAAACACAAAATTGACAGGGCTGATATTTCAAAGCGTACAAAACTGGTTCAGCCATACCCATAATCCTTCTGCTTGGCAAAACAAGATTAATCACCTTCCCTCAAGAAAGGCAGCTCACTAAGGTTCCTGGGCCAAACAGAGTACTACATTTCAAAGGGTGGCACCCAATTTATTCAGCCTTAGGAGAAGGATGTGGAGGTTACACAGTGTGGAACAGATTTTATACAGAGTAAATGAGAGAGCCTTTGGTTTGGGGTCCCTCTGCCTGCTCACTGCTTGTTAGCTATGCATCAGGAAAGAAAATTATTACACTTAGAAACACTTTATCTGTTTACTTGCTTTTAAAACCACCACGTAAGAATGTTTAGCTAAAGAAAAGCAAATTGCACCAAAGCTGTTGGCAGCTAAGATACTAGTCACTGGGAACTCCAAACAAACAATTCTGAGCCTCTATTCAAAGGTGTTTATTATTTCCTTGACCCTTGAAACTTTCTGCAACCCTGCAGAGAAGGAAAGCTGACTCCCCTCCCTACCCCACCTGCTTCCAACCTCCCCTAAATCTTGACACTCTGAGCCTCTTTGGTATGGAGGACACCTCTGAGCCAGGCAACGTGAAGAGCCGACTGTAAAGGGAGGGCCACGGGTCAATGCATGTGAGGAGGCGCATTGTGCAGCCGAGGAGGGGTCACTGGGAGGTGGATGGCAGGGAAGAGATCTGACAGCACCTCAATGCTGTGTACCAGTATGTCAGCCTCAGAAAAGCATCTTCACCTGGAGGCTGCCTGGCATCTACCGTTTTAGAGTTAGGTTAGAAAATATTTATTTGGCTGACTTCCTTTCTCAGTGTATGTCCAGCTGTTTCGGTATCACAGAAAGACAGCCTCATGAATGTCCTCGGTTGGGCACGCACACAGCGCCTGGTGATGAAGGGGCTGGGCGTGCTACGGTCAGGCCTCCCAGACTGCATCAGCAAACCTAACCCCCGAATTACCAGCCATACATCTCACCATTGCACAAACTCCAACACACACTTACTGTCACCTGTAAACTAGGCAGTGCAGAGTTCTCAAAGATGAATGAATACCAGGGGGGCTTAGCTCTTAAGATGTCAGACAGGAGAGTAGAGGAATAAGTATGGGTGACTCTTGAACACTGTGGGTTTCAACTGCACAGGTTCACTTACACAGGGATTTTCTGCCACCTCTGCCACTACTGAGCCAGCAAGACCAACCCTTCCTCCTCCTCAGCCTATTCAATGTAAAGACAACAAGGTTGAAGACCTTTGTGATGATCCACTGCCACTAATGAACAGTACATGTATTTTATTTTCCTTATGATTTTTATTTTCTTCTCTCTCTCTCTCTCTCCTCTCTTTCTTTTTGAGACATGGTCTCATTCCCGTTGCCTAGTTTGGAGTGCAGGAATGTGATCTTGGCTCACTGCAGCCTCAGCCTCCAGTTTCAAGCAATCCTCCACCTCAGTCTCCTAAGTAGCTGGGACTACAGGTTTGCGCCACAAAGCCTGGCTAATCTTTTTTTATTTTTTATTTTTTTTTAATTTTTTAATTTTTGGTAGAGACAGGGTTTTGTCACGTTGCCCAGGCTGATCTCAAACTCCTAGGGTCAAGTGATCCCCCCGCCTTGGCCTCCCAAAGTGTTGGGATCACAGGCATGAGCCACCCAACTCGGCTTGATTTTCTTAGCAACATTTTCCTTTCCCTAGCTCACTTTATTGTAAGCATACAGTATACAATACATATAACATACAAAGTATGTGTTAATTGCTTGTATTATTGGTAAGGTTCTGGTCAACAGTAAGCTGTTAGTAGCTAAGATTTTGAGGAGTCAAAAGCTATATTCAACACGAGGCACAGTGGCTCGCACCTGTAATCCCAGAACTTTGGGAGGCTGACGTGGGTGGATCACTCGAGCCCAGAAAGTCAAGGTTGCAGTGAGCTGTGATGGCACCACTGCACTCCAGCCTGGGTGAGAGCGAGACCCTGTTTCAAAAAACAAAAACCCCAACAAACAAAAAAACCGTTATACATGAATTTTTAACTGTGCTAGGGCTCAGCACCCCCTAACCCCTGCATTGTTCAAGAGTCAACTGTATATGAGGTGAACATCATAAGAGATGGGGAGAATCGCCATATGGGATCCCAGACAGACATATCTGGATGTGGGAAAAGAGGAAGAAGAATCAGAAAATACTTTACCATGGGATCAGAGAGTTTTTTTTCTTTAACTGACAATAACTGTATATATTTAGTGGGTACAATGCAACACTTTGGTTCATGTATATGATGTGGATGATTACATCAAGCTAATTAACATACCCATCACATCACATATTTATCATTTTTTTGCACTGAGAACATTTAAGATCCACTCTTTTAGCAATTTTGAAACATGTAATACGTTATTATTAACTATAGCCACCAGATTGAGTTTCACAATTCACAAAGCAGAGTCACATAGATTATTTCACTTAAGACTTGCAAGGATTAGGAAGGAATCCCAATTTATGGTATAGAAAACTGAGGCACGAGGTCACATGATTTGTCCTGGGTATATGAAAAAGCCACTGCTTCAAGTGGGTTGGGGTCTGAAAATAGCTGAGTCTTAACAAATAATGCTGAGGGCCTATGAAGGCCACAGAACAGGAAAAGTCACGAGGATTGGAATCTGCAGATATGGAAAAGCTATTTAGCCCTCAGTTTCCTCATCTATGAAAAGGGCCAACACCAGCTGGTTCACTGAACGATTGCAAGGACGAAATGAAACACTGCAACACAACCATAAACCGCAGATGTTAACTCATGTGAAGTGTCACTGTTACTTTTCATAAGCCAAGCGCATGCCTTCTTAGGGCAGATACATAAATTCCTGTTGAACAAAGAAATGAAGGAAGGAAGGAACACATGTATTTAGCAAAATCAACAGAGTCTCCCTGAACTTTATTTTCATGGGCCTGGACTCTGGTACAGCTGGCTCTGTAGCATCTGGCTGGTTCTGCAGGACACGGTGACAGGTGACTGCTGTAAAATGACCTTGCATTTTCCCCAGGGGCACTGGCCTCCTACACGCCAGGCTTCCACGTAAACATCACTCAAGCACTGGGGAGTGTCCGCAGATACAGGTCAGCACCGGTGCCCTGACCGGGCCACACTGCAGCAGGAACCACCCAGGAACCAGACGCGGTATACAGGGTCAGCTCGGCTGTCTGGTCATACTGGTCTGGAAACCCTTCCTCAAATCCCTGCAGCCTGAGAGGTTTTTGAACTCAGATTCAGACTTTAAAACAGAAGTCCAGGGCATACAACATACATTACCCAATATCCCCAGAAGGGCATAGGACAAGACCCGCAGTCACATACAAAAATACCTCTACAGAAAAGAAGAACTTTCACACTAAAAGGAATAAACATAAACAATCAAAAGCCACATGTTTCAATTCAGAGGAGTTCTCCCCACCCATCAAATGATGTCAGATCAGGCCAAATCTGACTAGCAAACGAGTTACCAAAACACATCTGGGTTTCAGAGCTTTCTGGATGTTGAAATCGCAGATAAGAGGTTGCAGGCCTGACTCAAGGGCTGTTAATTCTCAAGGCATCTGCGATACACCCAGGGCTGGGATGGACCCAGAAAGCAGGCAGCACACGGCCGAGGTTCCCAGGGTGCCGACCAGGGTGCCCACCAGGGCGCCTGTCCAAGTGCTGGACACAGCTTCTGGGCGTGTTGTGTCTCATCCCTTACTTCAGCCAGAATGGAAAACTGCATGAGTAAGGCTGTGCTGCTGCAGAGTCAGCAGCTCCCCGCCCCTTTAACATACAGCAGACTGTGCTTTGAGGGAGAACAGGAATTAAAATAAATAGATAAATAAATAAAATTAAAAAAAAAAACAAGCCACTTTACCTACGATGTGACCTGAAGAACAAGGTCAAAGTTTGATAAATATATTTAAGCAGATATGGGAAATTATAATTTTAAGAAAATGTTATAGAAAGTCAGGGTTTCTTAAAGTAGGGCATAACCATTTTCAAGGTGCAGGGAAAAAAATAACCAAATTTGTAAAATTCAGTTATCTATAGCGTATTTTCTGTTTTTATAAAGGTATAGATTACCAGGTCAACATGGATGCTAACATGAAGACAACAAATGGAAAGCCACTTGGTATAGTTCAAAGAACCTGGGGTTTTTCTCGGGAGACCTAGGTTCGAGATCTGGTCCTCACTGAACTAGCTGGCCTTGGCTAAGTTACTTAGCACCCATCAGCTTCCCTGATTACATGTAAGATAAATGTGATAAAGTAGTATCTTACTTACCTTAGAGTTTGGTTGTGAGAATTAAGTGATAAACAGATCTGAAGGTGCTTTAAAAACTGTGAAATATTACAGAGGAGATCGTTTTACATTGGGGTTATGTTCTAAGGGCAGTGAATTAGATGAAAATAGAGTGTGTTGAAATTACTCTTGAAAAATTCCCAGATAGCCCACAGTGTGGAGCATACGTGGTTTTGTGTAAACTGTATCATCTCTCAGCAAATCCCTCCAACACTGGAATAGATTCCTGTTTTCGGGGTTAAATACACACCATGGTTAAATACACACCGTGGCTGGCCTGCATTGAGAGACCATCTTGAACAAAAATATAAAAATAAACAAAATTAAATAACATATATTGTGTTTCACTAACTATGTATATAATACATGTGATTCAAGAACGCTGGAAGTTCATACACTCTGACTCCGACCTACAGTAATTAGGAGGCTTTGCCACCTATGACTGTGTGTTATTTTATTACTGTACACAATGAAGAAATGTTTTTGGTATTACTGAAAAGCTTCTCAGGATCCAGAAGTTCTCTCCTTGACTCTTATAATAATTTACAGATAACACAGCTCTTTGTATAATTTTGGCATTGGATTTTTCATGCAACAAGCATGTACTGGAGACACACTCCCTGCAAGGCACCGTGCAAGCAGGAGAAAGACGCAAACAAAATAAAAAGACAACATGGCGTCCCTGCCCTCAAGGAACTCACTAGCTGAAGACGCCAACAAAGGCCCTCGCGGCTAACCACAATGCAAGACAGAGGGAAACCAGCAGTGATCACAGGGCTATGTATCGTAATTTAGAAATGCAGAGGAAAGACCAAGTAACCCCGGACAGACGAGGGAAGACTTCACCCCGGGACAGTCTGTAGGCCAGCTCTTCAGGCATGAACAGTATTTCAATATGGAAAAAGAAGGGGCTCACGACTGATAAAGCATGACCACAGAGTCATGGAAACTCTTGGCACACAGTAAGCAGCGGGGTGTGGTAAGACCACAAATCTAACATTTATGAGATACCTACGAGGCATCAGGAATGAGGATAAGTCAACCCAGCTGTAATCATCAAGACAACACCAAGGTGACACTTACTACTAAGTCCTAGCATCTCGATTCTAGACAACGCTGTGCTGGAGCTCTCAAGCCTGCCCTGCAGACCCCGTCTCCACCCTCTCTCCCCTGCGCAGGTTGCATCAACAGGTTTCCCCTTGGGTAGGAGCAGCGGAGGGGAGGGAGAGAGAGGGGAGTGAGGTCAGGGTTGCTTCTTGGGGTAGGGTTGCTGTCACTGCTCCTGTCTGGCGGCTCTGTCCACCCAGGCCCCTCTGAACCCAGGTCTGGTAACTGTCCCTCTGCCCCTTCAGGCCTAGGGTGGAACTGTACCTGCTGTACCAGTCCTGGCCACTACCACAGGCCTTGTGGTCTCCCTATACCTTGCACCAACCTTCACAACAGTGACTTTATCACAATCCCCTCAAATTGGCCAATTTGAGGGCACCACTGCTTCCTGCCAGGACTCTCTAGAATCGCCTTGCAGTCAGCTCTCCTTGTTAGAGCTGAGGAAACCGAGGCCAGGAAAGAATAAGCAATTATCCAAGTTTACACAGTCATTTCATTAAACAGCGGAATCAAGACTGCAACCCAGTCTTGTCTGTCTCCAAAGCCTATGCACACCACCTCTGGGAAACTAATTTGGTGGTAGATTACAGAGGATCATGAAAGAATGCACGTAATCTTTTGTGCTAATTCTCAAGAGTTCATTATTCATCTGCACGTGTGCAGCCTGCGCCTGCCTGTCTCTTTAAACGGTCCTGCAAATGAGATGCTCCAATCAGGCGTTCATGGCAGCAAACGGTGCCAAACGTACAAAAGCAATCCTTAAAAAAAAAACAAAAACTCATAGATATTCCAAGACTCCAGTCCAGATCCTTCCTAGATCCCGGGTCCTGCATCTGCTGTTTCCCTTCTTAGATTCTTAGCTAATTGGGAGAGAATGCATGTTATTGGCGATCAGAAGGCATATGTCATGAAATTTCTTTAGCAAACATATGCCCCTCATCATTTTTCTAAACAGCTCTAAATTTTTTTCCAGCTCCCCATTCCTAAAAGAGCTTAGACACTTGTCACCCTTCTTGGCTTGTCAGAGCAGCCCGTGTTGCCGTGCTGGGGTGTGAAGGGCAGCTCTGAAGCCAAGCCCTGTCTCCTTGTACTCGGCGCTACCCTTCTTGAGAGTGGTCTTGTACTGGCTCTTGCTTGGGGGAAGGAGTACACTTTCCATTAGAGATTCCGGAGACTGGCCGGGCACACTGGCTCACGCCTATAATCCCAGCATTTCGGGAGGTCAAGGCGGGTGGATCACCTGAGGTCGGGAGTTCGAGACCAGCCTAACCAACATGGAGAAACCTTGTCTCTACTAAAAATACAAAATTAGCCGGGTGTGGTGGAGCATGCCTGTAATCCCAGCTACTCGGGAGGCTGAGGTAGGAGAATCGCTTGAACCTGGGAGGCAGAGGTTGCGGTGAGCCGAGATCACGCCACTGTACTCCAGCCTGGGCGACAAAGCGAGACTCCGTCTCAGGAAAAAAAAAAAAAAAAAATTCCAGAGATCGGATACTGAAACTTTATATAGGAGGCTGAGCACGTGTAATGTACGTGGGTGTGATCTGGTGACACATCATCAGGCGTTCTGACAGCCTCAAATGTGCAGGCAATTATCCCACTTCTTGCCCGGGGCTTTGAACCTTTTTAACATTCAGTTTAGGAGTCTATAACTTCATGAAACTATTGTTTTTAAAAAAAACATTCTGAAACTGAAGTAAGCCACTCCCAAGAAGTCAAATATTGTGTGATTCCACTTATACGAGATATCTAAAGTAGTCAAATGCACAGAGACAAGAAAGTCGAACGCTGGACCAGGAGCTGGCGGGGGAGAGTGGGGAATTATGTAGTGGGGATAGATTTCAGTTTGGGGAGATGAAAAGTTCTGCAGATGGATGGCAGTGATGGCTGCACCACAATGTGAATGTACTTAATGCCATGAACTGTACACTTAAAAATGTGTTAGATGCTAAATTTTATGTTATATGTACTTTACCATGATTAAATTTAAAAAAAAGGGTTCTAGGGCTGGGTGCAGTGGCTCACGCCTGTAATCCCAACACTTGGGGAAGCTGAGGCAGGAGGGTCACTTGAGCCCAGGAGTTCAAAATCAGCCTTGAGCAACAAATCGAGACCCCATCTCTACAAAAAAATGAAAAAATTACCTGGGCATAGTGGCGTGTGCCTATAGTCCCAGCTACTTAGGAGGCTGAGGCTGGAAGATTGCTTGGGCTGGGGAGGTTGGGGCTGCAGTGAGCCCAGATCATGTCACTGTACTCCAGCCTGGGCAACAGACTAGGCCCTCTCTCAAAAGATTTTTAAAAAACAAAGAAAAGAAAGAGAATGAGTAAATAGAATATGGCTGCTGATGAAACACTGAAAAACTACAACTGTTAACAGAAAGACAGAAGAGTTCCACCAACACTAGGTTACAGCGGCTGGCGTACGCTGTAAACAGAGAAAAGTTAAAATGTCCTAAGTAGACACGACTGAACGTACCATTTAATATTTCCACTGTGAACTCTTTTGTTCAACAAGCTAGTACTGAGGGCCCACTGAGTTACATGAGCCAGAATGACACCCTCCAGGTCCTCCTGGTCTGGACGGTTAAGTGGAGTTGGCTATGCCCTGAGACACGTGGCCTGGGGCCTAAGGGGCACCCAGTGAACTGCACCTACATCCCCCTGCCCTGAGGTTTCCCGTGCCATGGGAGCAGGGTTCTGAAGGATGAGGGCGTGGCTCCGTGAAGAAGGGGTAGGAAGGGACGCTCCAGGGAAGGCAAGGGTGCTTGCGGAATCCTGTACACAACAGCCTGGCACCTTCAGAAGCTACCAGAAGTCCAGGGTGGCTGCATCCAGGGCCCTAGGAGGAAACAGTCAGGAAAACAGGTGGCAAGTGGTTCCCAGAGTCGGCCCTGAACCCCAAGAGTCATGGGGAACTTCTGGGGGATGCTGGGCAATTCAGAGATAAATGAGCTTTCCATTTTTAAAAGTGCTGAAGAGGTGGGATTTGAAGAAAAACTGGTAAAGACAAGGAAATCTGTTCAGAGACTCCTCCAATAATCCAAGGGAAAGGGCTTCAGATCTGCACCAGCAAACCATGTGTGGCCTCTCCTACAGGCAAGGGCAGACCAGAGCGATCTCCTCAGTCCCTTTCAGGTCGATGACAGTCCCATCTTTTTTCCCATCATTCACTCATTGGGCATAACTGAGTACTTAACATACCGTGGACAGTGGAGCCAGGATGCTTGACTTCAAATCCCAGCTCTGAAACACACTGGCCAGGCGATCTTGAGCAAGTTACTCCAAGTTTTGGGCCTGTTTCCTTGTCGGTCAAAATGGAGAAAATAATAGGACCCACTTCAAAAGGGTGTTGTGAGAATTAAACAAAAGAATACATTAAAAATGCTTAGCCCAACACCTGATGCTTGGTGAGCACTCTTTAAAGCCAGCATTTCTCTCCCCTCCCCTCCTGCATCTAAACACACACATACACACCCCCCCACATGAATGAGACACGGACCCCACCTTCTAACAGCACAAGCTCTGGCTGGGAAATAACTCCGTGGCATAAGATATAATTAAGTACAAGATGCAATCTGAACACGTATTTTTATATAATTAAATTATATCAACTCAATAAAAGGCCATTTTCAAGGAAGGCAAAGAAATGACACACCAAGCCAGATTTCAGTCTTTGAGAGCAGTGGAGTGTGGGCAATCCTGCTTAATTACTTTCTAAAGGACTAATTCGGTGAAGCCGAGCTAACAGATCATTATCTTTATTATAGCTCCATACAGTCCCCTGGGAGCGGCTGCCACATTTTGCATACAGGGTGGGTAAGCATAAGCGACTCAATAGTAGATAAATCATCATCACTAAGTCCTATTCCTAAGGATTTTCAACTGTTTGTGACGAAGACAGCTGGGGCTAAAGTGCACAGTAATGCTGCAGTATAAGAGAGTCCTAATTCCATTCAACCGTTTCTCAACTGGAACATATTTTTCTAAGAATGGTAAAATTCATGTTACATAACTTTTTGGGGGGTGATTTAAGTCAAATCCTTTTTACTGTTAAAAATGCTGGAATTGCCAACAACCACTTCATTGTGTCAATTACTTTGGCTGAAAATAATTTGTTTTAAGCCAGTGAAACCACCAAATGCTTTTTGCAAATGTCTCTACTTATTGATTCCAGTGATGCGGTGTCTAGCGAGAGGCATTCTGCAGCAACTGTGGTGGCAAGTTTTGACTCTGTACTAAGCCAGTCTCATGGGCCTGCATTCATGTTTCAGGGTTCTACCAATAAGGTTCCCTCGTCTGGAAGGCCTTCTCTTCTGAATGTCTAAGTCTACCAGTTCTTTGCTGAGGGGTAGAGTTAAATGTCACATGTGTGCATGTGTGTATAATGCATGTAGATATGCAGATATACATGAAGTTATATGCACATGTGGTATATACTATATTCATTGATACACGTTGTTTCAAGCACACAGGGAAGTGGTGGGCATGCTCTATTTGGCAGGCACCTGTCACATGTGTGGCATGGTGGGTGGTGGTGCCTGGTGTGTGTGTTTGAGGAGGTGCTATAAGATAAATAAGACGGGCCAGGCATGGTGGTTCATGCCTGTAATCCCAGCACTTTGGGAGGCCAAGGCAGGCGGATCACGAGGTCAGGAGATTGAGGCCATCCTGGCTAACATGGGGAAACCCCGTCTCTGTCGGGTGTGGTGGCGGGCGCCTGTAGTCCCAGCTACTCAGGAGGCCGAGGCAGGAGAATGGCGTGAACCAGGGAGGCGGAGCTTGCAGTGAGCCAAGATGGCGCCACTGCACTCCAACCTGGGCGACAGAGTGAGACTCTGTCTCAAAAATAAATAAATAAAATTGAATTTTTAAAAAAAGATAAATAAGACGGACCCTGAATCTATTCAACTAACTTTCACCAGGAAACTCACCACATGCCAGGCACTGCTGAAGTGCAAAAGACACAGAGACGATCCCAGGAAAGTCTGCCCGGGGAAGCTTGTATCTAACGGGAGATGAAAATAAACCTCCATGACAGGCCTCTGGGATAATCGTGATGACAGAGGTTTATACTAAATACCACATAGCCACCAAGGAAGGAAGGGCACCTGGGGGCACTCAGGGATGAAGATAAGTGGGGCCCTGGGTGCTAAAGTGGGAGGGAGGGCTGCTGTCAGCTTTTAAACAGGAGGCCGTTGTGCCCGGATCTGTCTTGCAGGAGGCACATTCGAAATGTCTAATTTCCCCCGGGTGAGTTCATTGGTGCCCACGGATCCCATTACTATCTGGATGCTGACGGCTTGCAAACGTTCTGTCCAGCCCAGCCGTCTCCCGGGCTCCAGACCTTCACCAACAGCCTGCTCAGCACCTCAGCTTGTGTTCCATATGGCCTCCCACCCCACAAGCCCAAACCACCTCCCCCATGGCCTGGACTGCCATCTCTGCACAGGCCCCCCAGCCTGTCCTGCCATTTCCAGTTGCAGGTACCAGAGACCTGGGCGTCAGCCTTGATTCTGCCCTCTCCCCACTCTTAATGTAAATACAGGATGTTACCCCCTAAGAATCTCCTGCGTCTTGCTCCCAACCCCCGGCCCAGGGTGAATCACCATTGCCTCTCCCTAGGTTACTGCCATAGTCCCCCCACCTCTACCCTCCTACCTCCACCCTGGACTGTCCTTCCCACCTGCCCTCCCCCTGGAAGCAGAGTGATCTTTCAAAACAAAAAATGTGAACAAGTTGCTCCCTTGCCTTAAAATTCTCCCCTGTTTTCCCACTGCTCCTAGGAACAAGACCAAACTCCTTACCATGTCCCCAAAGCGATGCTCCCAATTCCACTGCAAGCCACGTTACTCCTTTCCCTTTCACCACAGGCAACCTTTCAGTTCTCAAAAGGTTCTTTCCCACCCAGGGCTTCCTAGACACTTCCCTGACCTGAATGGCTCTCCCCACTTCCACCTACCCGCCTGCAGTGAGCAGACTAGAAAGATGCTCTCACGGACGCCTCTCTTAGGAAGCCCGCCCTGATACATGCCCCCAGTCCTGCAACACCCTACCTTTGTTCCTTAGACTTCTCAGAACAACCTATCACTGTTGTCATGAAGCGAGTGTGAAAATAACACTGGATATTTAGTTCCTGAGAAACAAGTTAGGCTTCCTAAGGCCAAGGAGCATGTCATCCTCGCATTTTGCTGGAACCCCTAAAACAGTGTAATAATGAACACTGTGAGTACTTGAGTGCTTGTTTAAAGGAATGGATTGAAGACTGGAGGAAGGAAGACTGCTTTGGGTCTGCTGCTGAAACCAAACCGAACCTTAGATGAGAACTGCTGAGGGCCCCAGTCAGGGTGGAAGGGACAGATGATGAGACATTTGGGGTGCAGAATCCACTGAGTCAACTGAGATATGGGGCAGGGGGTAGAAGAGTCTAAAAGGATTACTAGGAGAATCTAATGTTTATAGGGGAGACTATATTTTTGACATGTTTAATTGTCCTAAGAACACTGTAGATGTTCACTGGAAATCAGCCCAATTTGCCAAATGGACTTAAGTCTCTCCATGAATATTCGCCTAACCATTTCTATTCTTGTTATCTTTAACTGTAGGCTGCCCATTGTCCTTCAAAGGTTATTTGTGAGAAGAATGTGCAGTCCAGGACGGTGGGTCTCCCCTACAGGGGCTCTGCAGAGTGAAGGGTGCCACCAATCCTGGACCACACCACAACAAATGCATGGATCCGGCCGCTGGCCTCAGGCGGGCCCTCTGCTTCCCCTCCCTCTGACAGCAGGGCCTCGGCAGGTGGGAAGGTCTCCTGTTGGACTCCCTACCTTTGGCAGGCCCTGGGCTTGGAGATAGTGCCCTCAGGCATCACCCAAGTCTACAGGTCAAATCTGCCTCTACACCGTGGGAATGGTTTATTAAAGATAGACAGTTTAAATATTTTCCAGAAAGCTAGTAGAATAAGTAAATGACTGCATTTTAACACACAACTGAGTACTCTGCAAAAAATGGTTTTCCCCGCCAACAGTATTTGCCAGTAAAGGTAAAACCTTAGAGTAAACAAAAATTGAAATGTATCCACCTAAACTAAATCTTAAAAATTAGCTGGGTGCAGGGGCTCATGCCTAATCTCAGCATTTTGAGAAGCCAAGGCAGGAGGATCTCTCGAGGGGAGTTCAAGACTAGCCTGAGCAACAAAGGAAGACTCTGTCTCTAAAAAAATTTTTTTAAATTTAGCCAGGTGTGGTGGCGCACGCCTGTAGTCCCAGCTACTCGGGAGGCTGAGGTGTGAGGATCGCTAGAGTCCAAGGAGTCAGGGCTACAGTGAGCCATGATCACGCCACTACACTCCAACCTGGGCAACACAGTGAGACCCTGACTCTAAATAAAAAATAAATAATTAATTAAACTTAAAAAAAAAAACAAAAAAACCAAGTCCTTTAAAGAAAGAAAACTCTTCTGAAGAGCTATTTCTTAAAAAGTAAACCAAAGAGGGTATGCACTTGCTCCTGCTTACATCTAAGCACACCCCCAGTCCTGGGCCAGATTAAAATGAATGAGCAGCCTTCAGCAAAAATCTATGTGCCAAATGTCTAGTGAGAAAACAGGAAGCCGGGGTGAGGAGTGGTATCAATAATAATTATATAGCTTTTAGAGTTTACAGCACACTTTTCTCATTAGTAATGCTTCTGAAGGTGTTTAAAACATTTTGCTAATATTAGAAACCCTCTATTAATGAGCTAGATAAAATTATAAGGATGAATAGTTGTTCCTGAAAGAAATTTTTGTAAGTAGCACAAAATGCCACTGATTTTAAGTCCTTGGAGAGACTGCCTTACTAGAGAGAGCAATGCTTTCGTGTTCCGTTTTCAATGTTATCCATGATTAAGGTTTTCACGCTACTAGTTTTATAGCATGAACAAGCTGTAACACTAGAAACAAAGATGTTATTTCTCCTCTCTTATCCAACCTCCACTCAACTAAAATGTTTTTTAAGAGAATATGTGAAAAGGTTTACACTATCTCAGAAACGGACAATAATCAATTAATGGCTACTTTTTAAGCATAGTTTTGTGATTTTTTCCCACCAAAACGCATGGGTTTCTTTACAATGTCATAAATGGTTGTGGTTTGGCTATAAAACAAGTTCCTTGCTGGGTGGAGCACCAAGTATACTAATTAGAAATTCTCGCTTAGCGTGGGTGCTTACTTTGCACTTTTCCATGAAAGCATTTTCCTCTGATTTTGCTATCACAGAATGCCTCAGTCAGTCTTCTGTCACTGCATGAGAATGCAAAAGAGGCCTGAAAATACTTCAGAGTGTTGAGTTTGGATAATTTTCTCACAGGTGTTCCTTTTAAATCCAACTATTTGTTTTATAACCATCGAGGTGCCAACTTGAAAATTCTGCCGCAATCATAGTTAAGAGAAAGTCATCGGTATTAGAGATGTCAAAAGATGTTTAAGATTATTAAATATTCTTAATTTCCAAAATATAAATGTTTAGAAATTAAAACAATGTTCCACTGCAAAACTAGAAAAAATAAACTTCAGTCACTCAAAAATTATAGTGATTAGTGATTTCAAAATACGACTGGGCAGGTCACATGGACTCGACCTGCCATAGTTACTAACAAGTAGCACCTGCAGGAGAAGAAGCCAGGCCAGATCTGGGACGTGGCAGATATGCTCTGGACAGGCCTTAGAGGGCATCTGATAATTCTCTCATGACACCTTCTAAGGCAAGAATGAAAAAGGCTATTAACCACAATCACAACCCTGTAAGGCAATGGTCAATTTTGATGTTACTGTAATGCTAAAATATCTTAATGAGTACTGGGATTATTTATAGCATTACAACACAGATTATAATGGTGTTGTAATCTGAGAGGGCTCTGCCTGTTGGAGGAAACTCCCCCTTAAAAAAAAAGTAATTAAATTTAAGAAAAGATTTAGCCATGGTACATGTAAAGTAGACAAGAATTTGACTTGAAAATCAGTAAGAGGTAATAATGTGATGTGACAAGCAACGGAGCCTATCTAACCTTAAGCTGCATTATTAGAAGTATAGGCCAGGCACAGTGGCTCATGCCTATAATCCTAGCACTTTGGGAGGCTGAGGAGGGTAGATCACCTGAGGTCATAAGTTCAAGACCAGCCTGGTCAAAATGGTGAAACCCCATTTCTACTAAAAATACAAAAATTAGCCAGGCCTGGTGACACACACCGGTAATTCCAGCTACTCTGGAGGCTGAGGCAGGAGATTTGAACCCAGGGGGCAGAGGTTTCAGTGAGCCAAGATCACACCACTGCACTCCAGCCTGGGCAACAGAGTGAGACTCTGTCTCAAAAAAAAAAAAAGTATAGACTTTGGAATAAGGGAGGTGACGTATCCTATTCTAATCTTCTCTGTGTAGCAACCATGCCTGGAATACCACATTCAGTTGTATCAAGTTAAGAAAGGAATATAGACAAAAGGAAACAGGTGTAGATGAGGCAACCAGGATGATTAAATTTAAATTACATCTTAAGAGCTAGATGATGTGAGAAAGAACTATAATGATTGTCTTCAAACATGTGAGGACCTAATATATGTCCAAGATACTAAACCTATTCTCTATGGACCCAAGGGACAGAACTTCGGCTGAATTTTCACTGCTTGTAGGACCTGACAGTCTGAACTGTCCAGACAAAAAATGGATTGCCTGGAGAGGTATTTACTTTCTAGTCTCTTGAAAATGCTCATGCATGGGTTGAACAGCCTTTCTAGCTTTGAACAGCCTCTCCAGCTTCCCCCACAGGGCAGAGATTTCAAGCTGGAGGGTTGGGGGCAGGAGAGGAGGGCCAAAGCACCACCCTCTCCCCACTCCCTTTCAGCTATGGCAGCTCTGTATCTATCTGCTTTACCGTTGGGTTCCTGGGTAACCTTTACTTTGAAGAAACAGCTCAAAGGCTTAAGAAAGTAAACCATGAGATGAGATTACCTGTCAGATCCGTTCAGGCACTGAGATTCTTTTTTTTCTTTTTTGAGACGGAGTCTCACTCTGTCGCCCAGGCTGGAGTGCAGTGACGCCATCTTGGCTCATTGCAAGCTCCACCTCCTGGGTTCATGCCATTCTCCTGCCTCAGCCTCCTGAGTAGCTGGGATTACAGGCTCCCACCACCACGCCCAGCTAATTTTTTTTGTATTTTTAGTAAAGACAGGGTTTCACCGTGTTAGCCAGGCTGGTCTCAATCTCCTGACCTTGTGATCTGCTCGCCTTGGCCTCCCAAAGTGCTGTGATTACAGGCGTGAGCCACCGCGCCCAGCTGCACTGAGATTCTTATAACCTATGGCAACCACATGCAGTTGTGCACTGACTCGTTTTGGTAAGCTGTGATTGATCAAAGGATCCAAAGGATTCACGGAAATGTATGAGCAACATTTTGTTACTTGCTCCCACTTCTTTCCCTCTTTCATCCATTTCCTTAATTACTTAGTCTTTGATCAGAAAGGTATAATAAAAAGAGCTTGATATTTAGGTTTCAAAAAGTTCAGACTGGTTCCTAAAAATGTTAAGCCCAGAGTTACCATATGACCTAGCAATTCTGCTCCTAGATATCTGCCCAAGAGAAATGAAAACACAGCTCCACACAAAAATGTGCATGTAAGTGCCCATAGTAGCATTATTGATAAGAGTCAAAAAGTGGAAATAACTCAACCCATCAACAAGTAAACAGATTTAAACAGTGTGGTATCTCTCCACAGTGGAATTTAATTTGGCCATAAAAAAGGAATGGCAACATGCTAAGTGAAAGAAGCCAGGAACAAAAGACCAAACATTGTATAATTCCATTTATATAAAATGTCCAGAATCTATAAAGACAGAAAGTAGATTAATGGTTGCTAGGGGTGAGGGCAATGGGGGAACATGGAATGACTGCTAGTAGGTATTAGGGTTTCTTCTGGAGTGATGAAAAGATTCTAAAATCAGTGAGTGGTAACAACTGCACAATTCTGTGAATATATTACATGCACTTAATGGTACAGTTTAAAACACATTTTATGGTATGTAAATATTTCAATAAAGCTATTACTAACACACACACACACATACACACACACACAGATTCAGACTGGTATCCAAGCCCTTACTAGTTCTGTGGCCTGATAAAGTTGCCAAATCTCTTTAAGCCTACGTTTCCCCAGGCAGAAAGGAAGGCTGGTAACACCACCTACCTCAAAATGAAGCCTTGAAGAAAATATGGAGTATTTCCCAAATCATAAATTGTCCTATAAAGGATAGCTACTGTTCACTTTTCGAAACACTTCAGGGTTTTTTGTTTTGTTTTGTTTTCAGCATTAAAAGAAGTTTGTGAGCTGGGTGTGGTAGCATGCACCTGTACTCCCAGTTACTCGACAGGCTGAGGTAGGACTGCTTGAGCCCCAGGAGTTTGAGGTTGCAGGGAGCTGTGATCATGCCACTGCACTCCAACCCGGGTCACAGAGTGAGGTCTGGCTCAAAGAAAAAAAAAAAAGCTTGTGATTTCTAGCTCACTTTACAGATTTCAAATACTCTGAAGAAAACAATGCACACATTTTCTGCTTAAATGAGAAAGACAGTTCCTGAAAGATGAGGATGAGCCTTTTCAAGAGGCTAGATACTGCCTAACTTTGCATTTAATATCCATTACAAATTATGAGGAGAGACGCCAAGAAAAAAGCATAAAAGAAGACAGAAATTTCATTCATAAGAACAAACTTTTCTCTTTCTTCCTTCTCGTTTATACATTATCATCTCTCTCTCTCTCTCTCTCTCTTCAAGACAAGGTCTCACTTTGTCACCCAGGCTATAGTACAGTGGCACAATCATAGCTCACTGCAGCTTCAAATGCCTGGGCTCAAGCAGCCCTCCCATCTCAGTCTCCTGAGTAGCTAGGATTACAGGTTCAAGCCACCAGGCCCAGCCAACTTTTAAAAATTTTTTGTAGAGAGGGGGTCTTGCTATGTTGCCCAGGCTGCTCTCAAACTCCTGGCTGCAAGTAATCCTCCCGCCTCAACTTCCCACATCTTGATCTTGTCTTTATTTGGCCAGAAGGAAGTTAACTATGACAGTCATCCAAATAATATGTATGAATTATATTTTCTAAAGCAATAGCCATGATTTTTTAGTTTCTATCACTACTAACAGCATGACGCATACTCAACATATGAAAATGTATGATGCAAACATCATGCTGCTGCCTTGCCATTGTAATCTACGTCTCTCATTTAAAAAAAATTGTTTGCCAATGTAGCTAATGAAATATCCAAATGTTTAATTTAGTTCCTAGTGAAATGGCATTTCTGTGATCCATCGCTTTAATTGAATCATCATAGTAATTAGCTGACTTGTATTCATTTATATTTTCACTTGTATTCATTTATATTTTCACTTAATGAAAGCCTCTTAAAATGCTTCACATCAAAACATCTGTTGCCTAAGATATCACCAGTTAACATTCACTTCTGCCCCATAGGCCACGCTTGCTTTAAACTTTATTCATTAGACAACCTAAAAAATATAACAAATATAGAGCCGAGAACTTTTTGAGAAAAGTAATTCAATACTTATAAAGTGATCTTATTGTTTGATTCTAGTTAAGATGGCTTTTCTTTAAACCATTACCTCTACAAAATATAAGAACTGCTTTTTACTTCCTTCTGGTCATCACCACGAGTAAAATATCATGTCAATATCTCCAGGCTGGCAATTAAAAGGAAAATGCAGAAAACCAAAACATTCATGCATAGATGTGTAGGTCAACTTCACGACTCAACTGCTATTTAGGAACAGTATGACCAGGCCCCCAAACAACTGCTCCAATAAAAATACCTAGGCTCATTTTCGTATCGCAAACCAAGCTGTCAATAATATGCCCACAGATTAAATTTGTAAGACCTGATGTCTCAAAGTCATTTAATACAAATTTCAGCCACATACCTTTCCAACTAGCATAGGGAGAATTCTACCATAAGCGCATAGCAGTTTATACTTACTTTTAGATCAAAATAACAATTCGAATATGATTGATTATAAATCAATTAAAGAACCTATTCAAAATGTTAATTGAGGAATCTAACCTACTAGAGAGCAAAACCGTTCCCATGACTCTATACTATAAAGTATCCCAGGGACCACCAGCGTACCAAATACATTCTACCTGCCCTCAACACCTTCTGAGCCTCAAAAACACAGGTGTTCTGCTCTTGGAAACTGGCGTTAAATTCAGAGAGAGAGTAAAAACTTTCTTTAATTCCACTGAAGAGGGAATTGCTAAGTTCATGAAGACCCACAAATGGTTCAGATGTAAAGTATAAGCTGCAAAAGCTATCAGAGTATACATTCTACCATGAACAAGATGATAAATTTCACCAGCGATAAAAATACCACTACAGAGGATGAATCAACACACTCTCCACTCTTTACTGCTACAGTGACAAACAGGTGTCAAATAACAAGAAAACTTTCCCTAAATCACAATACAATAGCAAAATAAATTGCTCCAGTTGCCAAAGGGTCTAGAATTCAAAATTATTCCGACTGCACTTAAGCAAATTCTATCAAATACACATTTTTTCCCCATTAACAAACTTTTAGGGCCCTTTGACGGAGCAATAAATCCAACATGATAAAAAAAAAAAGTGTGGTTAACTTTTGTGCGTGAATTATCACACATCATGTTCTGATAAAATATTCAGTGTGCTGTGAAAATCTTTTTCAACCCTGCCAGTGAGACTGAAATCTTTCAAGCATGTAGGATTTCATATTTTAAAAGATGCCATATTGGTGGATATGAATGTTTCCTTCCCGTAAAATTGCAAAACAAAAGAAAAGAAAAAAATAATCATTATTCCATAAACAAAATAAGAAGCAACACTGAGGCCAGGTCCACTTTGGCTTTCCATTTAAAAAGCTCTAGATTGTATGAAATTGTGATGATTTCATTAAAGTAGACCTGAATGGGTTCTGGGGGTCCAAACACTGCGTGCATCCTCGCAGGAGGGTTTTGTTATTAAGGGATTTGTTTCCCGAGTTCTTCATCCAGTCATTTCCAAACCGATGTGAGTTGGGAAGCAAAAAAGCAACACGTTTCCCGGGAACGCGAATGCTGCCCGGGCCTCCCCGCCGCCCTGTGCCCCACGCGCCTCCGCCTGGGCGCGCTCCGCGGGTGTTGTAGCCGGCGGGGTCCGCGCGCCAGTGCCGGGAGCCGGGACGGCGGCGGGAGCCCGGGACGGCCCAGAGCGAGGCGCGGCCCCGCGGCTCCAGCC
>NW_016810565.1:5456127-5474153 GCF_001698545.2 Rhinopithecus bieti
GCGCCTGCGGCCTCTTCCCCAGCGGGGAGCGCTGCCCGGGCGGCCTGGGTGCTGCAGGGCCTCCTCTGCCGCCCGCCGTCCGCTTGGCCAGGCCCCGCCTCCGCGCACGGGGGCCCAGGGGCTGCAGGGCGCGGCGGCGGTCCTTGAGGGGTCGCGGGGACAAAGACCCAGCCCAGGAGAGAGCGGGCGTGCGGGAGCCCGAAGTAACCTCCGCCGCGGACGCCCAAGCCCACCCGCTCCCAACGCACTGTTCCCGCGCTCGCGGGCAGCTCCACGACCAAACATGGACAACGCGCCCGCGCATTTCGGCCGTTTCTACTCCGCGGCTCACTGTGGGCCACATCCTGCCTGCGTGCCCTTCTGTCCACACGTTTTTCCGCGGCAGCAAGGCCCTGCCGCAGTGAGAATTAGCACGGGACTGGCAAGTCCGCTCGAACCTTCGCTCACACTGGGACAGAGAGGCCATCCTGGCACCAGGCTGAAAGTCCGCAGTGTTGAGGACTGGACGCAGCTAAAACATCGCTCTGTGGTTTCCGTACAATCAGCCCCTGGGATACAGATCTGTCACATTACAGGCTTGTTAACTTGCTACAGGACTAAGGAAATCAGTATTTATTCTACATCAGAAAGAGACCAAGAGTTAGGAGAAAATAGCGCAGTAGGAGAAACACACAGATCCATGAGTTTGTAACTTTTCCAGCCCATATACATATAAATGCTGTTAATGGTTCGCATTTTATACCCATGGAGTAAAGTAAGTAAAATGCGCCAAATAACAAGCAGGGAAGCAAGAAATTAGAATACATAAAATGGATGATCTAACCCAAGAATGGGCTTGGTCCCAAAGAGACTGCAGAACGTTTACACTTCCTGTTGCATCATAGTCATAATTCAGTTCCATGCCAAAAATCTGAAATTGTAGGTACTAACTTGTGCAGGTTGAATACAGTGGGTGAAATAAGAACTGAATAAGTTAGAATTAGGAAAGCTCGTAGGCCTTACTTGGGCTCAGAGGCCTGTCCTTCCAGAAGCCCGGCTTGGACATCAGTAGATGGCAGGTGAGGGACAGAACTTTGTCATTCTGTGTGCGGCACCGTTAGCACATGGGTTAGTAAGGACTGGTGCTACACGCTGTAGGCAGAGGGAGAAGTTTAAGACCTTATCCCTGTCCTGGCAGGATTGTTAATTGGGAAGATGCATTGTGGGTGGAGGCTGAAGGGCCACAGGTGCTGCGGGTTTGACTGTGACTTGGTGGATGGAGGACAGTGGGCAGGACTGTGCTAATGAGGAAAGAAGGAAAGGTACCTGCAGACATTGTGCAGACAAGTGGGAAATGAGACTGGACTGAGGGCAAGGGGCCAGGTAAGAGAGGCCCCAAGAGCTGCAGAGAAGCCTGAACCAGACCTGCTGGGAGATGGAGGGATGCTTGGAGGGTTCATGCAGGCAGGCCACTGATGAGAGCTGTGTTAGGGAGCTGGGTCTGCCTGCTGACTGGGCTGCAGGGGCCACGGCCTGTGGCTGGAACAGCCCAGGATGTCTGCAGTGCTCCAGAAATGAGGCACCAAGGGCGGGCCAGAGGGAAGTTGCTATAGGACCATACAACTGGAAAGACAGGAAGGTCAAGCGAGGACAGCACAACCTCCAATTAGAAGTGCCCTGTAGCAACTAGAGAGAAAGAATTGAGATTTGGGAGTTGTCAGCAAAGGGGTTGTAAATGAAGTCTCTAAAGAAGAGAATGGAAAATCGGACAAGGGCTGGGGCACAGCCTCAACAAAGGAGAGAGAAGGACATTCCGAAGAAAGGAACAACGGTTAGAGGCAGGAGAATCAGCAGAGGACATTGTCTCTCTAAGCTAAGAGCACAGAGAGCTTCCAGTGGGCATTTGCATAGGGTTCTCTGCAGGAAGGGTCACGGAGGATGAAGCTGGGGTAAAGCTCTCCTGTCTGGTGGCAGAGGGTTCCCAGGTGACCTGGAGCGCCCTGGCGATGCAATAGGTTGCTGGATATCAAAGGGAGAGGGCATGTACATGCATGTTAGAACACTTTGGCAGGGAGGCTGAGCCCTGGGCTTATGCCTATAATTCTAGCATTTTGGGAGGCCAAGGTGGGCGGATTGCCTGAGTTCAGGGGTTCAAGACCAGCCTGGGCAACGTGAGAAACCCTGTCTCTACAAAAAATTAGCCGGACATGGTGGTGTGCACCTATGGTCCCAGCTATTTGGGAAGCTGAGGTGGGAGAATCACCTGAGCTCAGGAGGTAGAGGTTGCAGTGAGCCAAGATCATTCCGCTGCACTCCAGCCTAGATGACAGAGTAAGACCCTGTCACCAAAAAAAAAAAAAAAAAAAAAAAAAAAAAAAAGAAAGAAAAAAAACTTTGGCAGGGAAAGGAAATGGGGGGAGGGACCAAAGATAGTTGGCAGAGGGCCAGGTAAAGTGTCCCCTTGCTCCCGCATGGCACAGGTAGGTACTCTGCCTCTCTAAGGCGAGAGGTAGGTGTTATGGAGAAGGGGCTTTCAAAGGGTGAAACTTAACACCCAGATGCCCATTTCATTGTCCTCATTTCCCATCTTTCCTCTGTCTACTCCAGTGTTCATGCTCTCTCTACTCCACTTTGCAGTTTTATACTTTAGGATATGTTGGATGATTGGCATTTCTGAACTTGAAAAGGAAGTAGTAATCATGAATAATTAGAAGATGGCTTTCTCTGAAGCCGAATGTGGTGGTGCGTGCCTGTAGTCCTAGTTATTTGGGAGGCTGAGGTGGGAGGATCACTTGGGCCCAGGAGGGTGAGGCTGCAGTGAGCTGTGATTGCATCGCTGCCCTCCATACAGTGCAGCTGGGGCAATGCTCAACTCCAGCCTGGGCAATAGAGTGAGACCCCATCTCAAAAAGAAAAAAAGAATTAGCATTACTTATGTTTAATGTTATGATATTTGGTGGTCAGATTTAGACATAGGAAAGGAGACATATATTTAAAACTTCAGCTGCCAAATTGAGCTGGAGATTTTCTTAGAAGATATTATTTCCACTAGAGTAAAGTTACAAATAAGACAATTAAGAACTCAGTCCACTTTCTTTTGAGATGATAAAGATCGTCGTTACTCTCTTAACCTAGAGTATTAAACAGCTATGTTTTTCCCACAATGGTAAAATGTTACTCTAAAAAAAAGCTAAATTTAGAATAATTGCAATGATACGCATGTTAAGTCAATTAGGTATAATCTACACAGCATTAAAAAAGATCTGTGGGGAAAGTTCAAGAAAAATCTCTGAAAACTAATAATGTGTGATGTTTTTGCCTAAACATTTTAACAGACTGATATTCCACGTCATTGTGAGATAATTTACAGCCTGAGCCCCAAAAATGTTGTCATTGTAATAAATGATGTGTACTCTCTAGGACAATATAACCACAGTGTTCAGTGGAATTAATAGCAGCATTTGTACAACGTGTGAAAAAGAGAAAGGAAAGTGAAAGCTCTGTAGCCTTTATTCATAGAAAGGCAATTTTTAAAAATCACCCAGAAATGTGCAGCCTTGTGCATCTATTGTTTAATCCAACACTCTTCCAAAAATAGTTACACAGTGCCAGGCCCTATGCTTGGGGCTGGGAATGTAGCACATAGAACACAGTGCCTTCCAAACTGCAGGTGGCCATGAAGTCAATTAAAGAGTCATAATTGGCAAGTTTTCAAATGAAATAGAGGCCTATTTCATTTCATAGTGACTTATGCCTGTAATTCCAGCACTTTGGGAAGCCGAGGCAGATGGATCACCTGAGGTCAGGAGTTCGAAACCAGCTGGCCAACATGGTAAAACCCCGTCTCTACTAAAAATATAAAAATCAGACAGGCATGATGGTGGGCACTTGTAGTCCCAGCTACTCAGGAGGCTGAGGCATGAGAGTCACTTGAACTCAGGAGGTGGAGGTTGCAATAAGCCGAGATCATGCCACTGCACTCTATTCTGGACAATGGAACGAGATGCTGTCTCAAAAAAAATAAAAAGAAAGAAAGAAATAGCAAATTCCACTTCTGGATACTCAGAGGAGTTGAAAGCAGGGACTTGGACAGATATTTGCACACCCATGTTCATAGCAGCATTATTCACAATAGCCAAGAGGTGGGAGCAACCTGAGTATCTACCGATGGATGAATGGTTAAACAAAATGTAGTCCATCCATAGGGTGGAACCTTATTTCATCCTAAAAAGGAAGGGATTGTGATACATGCTATCAGAATGTATCAAGACACTATGCAGCATGAAATAAACCAGTCCCCAAAAGCACAAATATTCTATGACTCCACTTACGTGAAGTGCCTAGGGTTTTCAAATTCACAGAGACAGAAAGTGGAACAGTGATTGCCAGAGGCTGGGGAGAGGGAGGAATAGGAAGTGAGGCTTAATGGGTGCAGAGTTTCAGTTTGGAATGATGAAAAAGTTCTGCAGATGAATGGTGATGTTGGTAGAAGAACAATGTGAATATCCTCATGCTTTATAACTGTGCACTTAAAGATGGTTACAATGGTGACTTTTATGTCATGTGTGTACACACACACACACACACATATATCAGGGAGATATTTTATAGTCTCCATATGTTGCCCAGGCTGGAGTGCAGTGGCTATTCACAAGTGCTTTCAGAGCACACTAGAGCCTCCAGCTCCTGGGCTCAAAGGATCCTCCCTCCTCAGCCTCCCAAGCAGCTGAAACTACAGACACACACCACCATGCCTGGCTGTTGTGTATATTCTAACACAGTCTTTAACATGAAATGGAATAGACAATTTTGGAGTGCACTGAGCGTAGTAAGAACGAGTATTTGTGCTGGGAACATTGGTCTTTACTTAAAAGGTACCTACGTGTGCTGAGTTGCGATATATAATACAAGGCATTTCTTGTTGTGGGTCACGGTCACAATCTAAGAGACATTTGGACATATAATAATTGTACAGATAAACGTATAAATACAAATTATAAGCGCCAAGGAACAAAGCTAGGTGGAAGGATTTCAAATTATTTCTGAGGCTCTGAACTGGACTAAGGAGGAAAAGAAGCTACCAGAACAGCCATGGACAGAACAAGGGGCGGCCACGTCAAGCAAGCTGTGGTAGGAGATTGGGAGGCCTGCTTGCATGGGACCTTGGAGAGCCTGTCAGGGGCTTCTGATTTTACTCTAAGAGCAGAGAAAAGTTGACCTTCAGTTAATATCATGGGTTTAATTGTGTCCTCCAAAAAATTCATCTGTTCAAGTCCTAACCGCCAGGACCTCAGAATGTGACCTTACTTAAAGATGGGACCTTTACAGATGTAATCAAGTTCAAATGAGGGCATTAGGCTGGGCCCGAATCCAATATGACTGGTGTCCTTATAAGAAGGGGAAATTTGGACAGAGATGCACACAGAGGGAAGGTAAAGTGAAGACATGGGGAGGAGGCATCCACCTATAAGCCAAGGAGAGGGGCCACAGAAGGATCCAGTCCTGCCCATAACTGGGTTTTAGACTTCTGACCTCCAGAACTGTGAGAAAAATAAATTCCTGTTGTTTCAGGCCTCCAGCTGGTGGCACATTCTTAAGGGAGTCTGAGCAGATCAATACACTTAATATAGAATCTCAGAGTCAATCCGGGTGTGGTGGCTCACGCCTGGAATCCCAGCACTTTGGGAGGCCGAGCCAGGCGGATCACCTGAGGTCAGGAGTTTGAGACCAGTCTGGCCAACATGGTGAAACCCCATCTCTACTAAAAATACAAAAATTAGACAGGCGTGGTGGTGGCATGGTGTCATGGTGGATGACAGGATGTCATCACAGCTACTCAAGAGGCTGAGGCAGGAGAATCGCTTGAACCCAGGAGGTAGAGGTTGCAGTGAGCCAAGATCGTGCCCACCACAATCCAGCCTGGGCAACAAGAGTAAGACTCTGTCTCAAAAAAAAAAAAAAAAAAAAAAAAAAAAAAAAGAATCTCAAAGTCAAGAATTGGCTATTCCACAGATCACAGATGCAGCACCATTCACTACTCATATTAAAATATAAAATTTAGCTTCTCATGATAAAATTGTTACTCTACAAAA
Organism: Rhinopithecus bieti; assembly: GCF_001698545.2. Taxonomy (NCBI): domain Eukaryota; kingdom Metazoa; phylum Chordata; class Mammalia; order Primates; family Cercopithecidae; genus Rhinopithecus; species Rhinopithecus bieti. Next base: position 5,462,199 of record NW_016810565.1, read on the forward strand.
TGAGAGGTAATCACTGATTCTAACAACCATAAGGGAACATTCAACTCTGTGGTCTCCAACCCATTTGCTGATGCAGCTGTCGTTTCTACAGCATCCCTGACAAATGGTCACTCTGCCCCTTTCAGTTCTGAAGCACTCCAATTATTAAAAAGATTGTTGTTTATTTTCATCCTAAATTGCCCTTGCCAAAGCATTCTTCACCAATCCTACTTTTGTCTGGTCAATTTCATCTCTCTCTGACCTGGTTCTGGCTTCTATCTCCTCTGGAACGTTGCAACAGTAGCCTGTGTCCTGGTTTACCCAGCCCTGCTTCATTACTCCAGGGTTAACTTACCCAAAGAGACGCTAACTGATGTCCTCTCATTCTCTGCTGCCTACCATATTAAGTGCAAACATCTTGGCGTGAACTTCAAGTCTGTCTGCGTTGCTGCTGCAAATGCCATCTTTGGCATTCAACACACCCCTGCCCCACTGTGCTCTCCGAAAACTCCACTTCACAACTCTCAGACGTGCCATGCACTTGAAGGCTTTGAACCTTGGCCAGTGCTGTGCCCTAGTCCTGAGTGCCCACCTCCCCTGCCTGCCAGGATAGGAGCTGCGCCATCAGCAGGGCCTCTACAGTCATGAGTACATCTGCCCTTGTGCCAGTCTGCTTTGCCTTGTGGGAACTTGTGTACAAGTCTGTCTCTCCTGGGAGATTGTATGCCCCTAATGCCCGTCATGCTTGACACAATGTTGAACGTAGTTGGCAGTGAGTAAATGCTGAGTGAACAAATGAACACTGGACAAAAGTGGTTGCCCATGACACATGATAGGCTTTCAAATGCCTGGAAGAGAACCCACATCTTCTCCAGGGTAACATTCTCCATTTCTTCCCTGTCCATCATGTGACATTGTTTCTAGACCCCTTGTCTGGAGAGATGTCCATCCCACCCAACCAGATCCTTTTATCCTGAATCCTGAAGATTCAGGTACTCAGAAAAGCATACAGTAACCTCAGAGCACTCCGACCTGGGTGGCATTTCCCTTTGGTAACTTGAATATTATAATTCTATTGATGCAACTGAAGCGTGTATTGATTTTTTTTTTTTTTTTTTTGAGCAGCCAGGATGTGGACTATAGGCTCCATGTTGAACTTGCGGTCAATTATAAACCTATCAGTCTTCTAAAAATGAACTGCTATTTTGTACTGAGCTAATTGATATTTTAAAAATCGAATGACAAGATTTATCTTTACCCTTGTTAAATGCCATTTTGTTGGCTTCTGTCCATCATTTTAGCCAACCAAAATCTTGTAAACTCTTAAATCTGGCATTGTCATAGAAGTGAATGTGCCATAATGCACCCTTCAATGTCTCCTTCATCCTTATAATTGATCATCAGGTTAGCAGTGCGGGAGGGGTGCAGAGTCCTGTGTATGGCACTGGATGCCTGCCCAGCCACATCTCTATTGATCTGTTTCTCAGTGCTTTGGAAATACCTGTCTAACTAAAAATGAAATCACCCCAACTGTTCGTTCACCCAGCCTATTTTCTTCTTCTTTGTCCATAGGATTTTGTGAAGGAGCTTCGCCATTGCTTTGTAAATTTGGTCTGGTAACACAGAAAAAGAGGGAACGAGGTTGGTTTGGCTCTCAGGCGCCACTTTTCCTTCCAAGTGTTTACACACTAGCTCTTCAAAGATCTGTGAAAATTCTTGCTCAGAACCAATATTAATATCAAATGTATCATCTGTATTTTCCAGAATCCAACTTTCTCTGCTTTTTGGAAACTTATGACCTTTTTTCCCTTCCCAGTTTTCTGCGACTCCCATCTGGCAAAATTAGAGCTGGCTTGCTGAGGCCTGGAGAATGTATTCACGGTAACCGAACAGTCTCTTGCCATCTCTTGCCTTTCTTAGGCTCTTGGCAATTTCTCCCCAGGGATGTTTCTTCTATCCCTTCCAGTGTTAAGATTATTCTCCTGATTAGAGAAAAAGGAGGCTGGACGCAGTGGTTCACGCCTGTAATCCCAGCACTTTGGGCGGCCAAGGCAGGTGGATCACCTGAGGTCATGAGTTCGAGACCAGCCTGGCCAACATGGTGAAACCCCGTCTTTACTAAAGATAAAAAATTAACCAGTCATGGTGGCATGTGCTTGTAATCCTAGCTACTGGGGAGACTGAGGCAGAAGAATTGCTTGAACCTGGGAGGGGCACTCTAGCCTGGACAACGAGAGTGAAACTCCATTTGAAAAAAAAAGAAAAAGAAAAGAAAAAGAAAAAAAGAAAAAGCCTGCAGAGCGAAGTCCTAACCATGCAGACTGGCTTTCGGGGTCCTTCATGGCTCCCCTAGTTCTTCCGGTTCTTTGGCCCCTGTCAATCCCTCTGCTTTTCATTCCCCAAACACCCCACAATTGTCTGCCCCTGGGGCTTTGGTTGTGAGATTCCTGCTGTTGGGAATGTCCTTCCGCTCAGTCTGTGAGCTCCCTGGCCATGCCCCTGGCTGGGAGCCTCACACAGGGATGCATCTCTACAGCTTATCTTATGAAGGCGAGACATTGTCAGCCTGACAAAGCCAGCTCCTTGTTTTCCCTTGTGTCGTCGGGCCTGGATGGGCTGGGATGGGGGAGAGGCACTGGCCGAGAAACAGCGCTATGTGATAAAGACGGCCTTATCAAGGGCCTCTCCAGCTTCATTATCCTATTACACAATGTCAACACTGCAGAATCATGAACTTCAGACCCTTCCACAGATAATCTGTTAATAGTTCAAATGGATATGACAACTCTATTATCTAAGAAACCCAGTAGGCTATTTACCCAAAAGTGTTCCTAATGATTGGACTCTATCAAAAGAATTTACATATTTTGAAGTATCTGAAGTGGGAAATTAAAAGCAATATTTGCTTGGCTAATTATTTTTAAAATGTCCTTGCAGGCCAGGCACAGTGGCTTACACCTGTTATCCCAGCACCTGAGGAGGCCAAGGTGGGCAGGTAGGTCCCTTGAACCCAGGAGTTTGAGACCAGCCTGGGCAACATGTTGAAAACTTGTCTCTATACAAAACACGAAAATTAGCCAAGCATGGTAGCATGTGCCTGTGGTCCCAGCTACTCAGGGGGCTGAAAGGTGGGAAGATTGCTTGAGCCTGAGAGGTCAAGGCTACAGTGAGCCGTGATCATGCCACTGCACTCCAGCCTGGCCGACAAAGCAAGATCCTGTCTCAAAAAAAAAAAAAAAGACAAGAAAAAGTACTTGCATTTAGGAAACCTGATGTTGTAATTGTCTCTAATTCATATAATGGTGCAGACACCACAGTAGATTACACATGAATTTCCAACTGTAGCATCTCCACCAATCAATGGGATTTCCAGGGTATTTTGTTCATTCACTCCATCGTGTTGCCTGTAAGGTTTTATGGCAATTCCTGGCATGCCACAGGCTAACCACAGAGCAAATAAGCTAATATTAGAGCAACCACTCATCCCAGAGGGCCTGGGACAGCCGGGTTTAGGCCTTTGTCCTGGGTGCTCATTAACAGTACTCCTCTGAGGCCAGAAACAGTGGCTCATGCCTATAATCCCAGCACTTTGGGAGGCTAAGGAGGGCAGATCACGAGGTCAGGAGATAGAGACCATCCTGCCAACGTGGTGAAACCGCTTCTTTACTAAAAACACAAATATTAGCCTGGCGTGGAGGCACACACCTGTTGTCCCAGCTACTCAGGAGGCTGAGGCAGGAGAATCGCTTGAACCCAGGAGGTGGAGGTTGCAGTGAGCCGAGATCACGCCACTGCACTCCAGCCTGGGTGACAGAGCAACTCTGTCTGAAAAAAAAAAAAAAAAAAAATTATCCCTTTAACTCAGGAAAGTATTCTGGTTTGGATGATAAATTGTATGGCCATCCTAGTTAATAAAGATTTAGAATCTTTCCATAGTGTGCATTGAAAGAAGATTATCTAGATTGATACAGGTTATGCTTCAAATGCTATCATAAGCTGCCTTACAATATCAAAGTTACAAGAAATAAAAAGAAATGGCCAGAAACCTGGATTTGTATCAGGAAAGTCCAGGAAAAGGCCCACTACTGAGGCTTGCCTGGTCCCCCCCATCATCTCCTTCATAGGCTTTTCCATCCTGGTGTTCTAGAGATGCTGCACTTCTTCCTAATTAATGGAGGGTCCAGGAACTCTTGCACATATTTTTGCCATGGTCCCAGGACTCCAGCTGCACCAGAGAGTCGGGCAAAGGTCCTCAGTGTCCTTCTGGAAGTTGACTCGATAAGAAGTTGCTCCCCTACCTCCCTCACAGGCTTGGTCACCGGTTCTTCGTCACAGACAGTTGCTGAGAACTGACCCTGGGCTCACACATTTCACCACACTGAGTGCCCCTGTTGTGCCAGGAACAGGAGACACAATGGGGAACAGTGCACCATCCCATGCCCAAGGGTCTCACAGCCCAGAGGGGAGCAAACACGCTGTAGGTTACACTCACACAGGCCCCCAGTCACCATCAGGTGCTGGCTTCAGTCCCTGCTGCAAGCCTAGCTGGTACTGCCTGCACCTTGCATGTAAGGAAACTCCCTAGGACCAGAGGGGCAGGGGCCTGGCCTGAGGTCACGACGTTGGTAAATGGTAGAGCTGGGATTTAAATCCAGGCCTGTCAGGCCCAAACCCTCACTTTTCTGCTTTGAGCAGCCACCTCTTCAACAGAAGATGCAATAAGAGAGCTGGTGGGGGTGGAGGGCTTGGGGAAGGAAGGCGTGGGGAAGGGCAGATTCTACCCAAGCATGCAAGCTGACACCCTGGCTGGGGACAGGTGGGATAACGGTTCTCTACGATATGGTGGGGCCGCAGGCCTCCTGCTGTGGGTGCAGACCCAGGTTTAGCTGTGCTTGCCCCGCAAGGCATATTTGGAAAGTGTTTGTTGCTTGGGTTTGGGACCAATAGACACATGGGAATTACTGAACCCCCAGGGGCAGTGGCGAACTGAGGAGTCCAGAAGTCAAAAGCAGGGGAGCATACCTCCAGCCTTAATGGGTCTGGAAGATGAGAGGTATGGAGAGGAGGCAGGAAAGAGGCTAGAAATGCATACTCAGTATGTCTGGAAACTGATGAGACACCCAGCTCTGTTAACATCAAAGAGGGGACAGGGAGCTCAAACTGAAAGCGTCTGGCCCCATTGCAGCAAGCCTGGGACTCCACACTAATGGGCTGGGCTTAGTCTATGGGCAATGGGAGCCCCTTGGAAGCCACAGAATTAGGACTGTGCTTCAGGAAGACTGATGGGCAGTGCACATACCTGGGCCAGGGGACACGAGGCATGAAGACAAACTAGTGGGACCTGTTCCAGGTGAGGTGATATGAGCCTGGGCTGGGCTGGCAGCAATCCTCCCAGTCGCGGGGTGGGGAGCTGGCCCGCCAGACCACACCGCCGATGCAGAAGAAGCCAAGGGAGGATCTGGGGTCTAGAGGGCAGGAGTGGCAGGCAGTGTGGGAATCAGGAAGTGAGTGCAGGGGGAGGGCACAGCCTTAGCAGTGAGGATGCCACGCAGCATGGGAGGCACCCCCCATGAGCAAGGGCAGGGCCTTAGGGCTAGAACTGGCTAGGAAACAGGTGGTGGGGGAGGAGAAAGGCACTGGGAAACCCACCTGAGGGGGTGGGGTCAGGAGGGGAAGAGCCAAGCACGCTAGATGGGAGGAGGAAAGAATTAGAAGCTGGGGACGAGTCAAGGAGAAGGGAGGCAGCCAGTGGAACAGGCATCCAGAGGACTGAGCTGGACCCAAGCAGTATACGGGGGCGGGGGCGGGTGTCCTTGGAAAGAAGGAGAGATGCTTCATCACCCGGGAGAGGAAGGTTAAAGGATGAGGTAGATGAAATGCCATAGGAAATGTGAGGCTTCAACCATTCATTCTACAAGCACAGGTGTTGCTTAACGACAGGATACGTCCTAAGAACTATGCTGTTACGCAATTTCATTGTTGTGCGAGCATCGTAGAGTTCACTTACACAAGCCTAGATGGTACAGCCCACTACACACTTAGGCTACATGGTACAGCCCATTGCTCCTAGGGTGCAAACCTGCATGACAGGTTGCTGTACTGAATATCATAGGCAACTATAATACAATGGTAAGTATTTGTGAATGTAAACATCTCTAAACAAATAAAAGGTATACTAAAAATACAGTGTCATAACCTTATGGGACCACCATCATACGTGCAGTCCATCACTGACCCACTCATCATGATGCGGCACATGACCACTTCTTGGCAACATAAGCATTCTTGTTAACAGGAAGCTCTATCAGCGCCTTTCCAGGGAAAGGTGGTGGCTGGAGTATTGAGTTTGCCTCGGCTCCTCATACCCACAGGACAGAGAGGATGGAAGAGAAACAACCTCCATACTACTTCAAACTGGAAAATAGGAAAAGGGGGATACAGTCTCATCTGCCCCAGACAAGCTGAACTCAAAGGCAGCAAGTGTGGGCAGCCAAGGAGCAACCTACTTCCCCACAGAGAACCCCAAAGGCTTAGGAATGGGCAGGACCAGGTACCTCTCACAGTAGGGGCACAAGAGGATGTGCTTAAGAAACTGCTGTGGACCGAACTGTGCTCCCTTCCAAATTCATACACTGAAAACCCAACCCCCAATGTGACTGTATTTAGAGATGAGTACTTTAGGAAGTAATTAAGGTTAAACGAGGTCTTAAGGGCGAGGCCCTGATCTGTTAGGATTGGTGACCTTATAAAAAGGGAGCGAGAGATATATATTTCTTGCTTTCTCTCTGCCATGTGAGGACACAGCAAGAAGGTGGCAGTCTGCAAGCCAGGAAGAGAGCCCTCACCAGGAACCAACCATGCTGGCACCCTGACTAGACTTCAAGCCTCCAGAATACTGAGGAATACATTTCTGTTATTTGAGCCACCCAGTCTACAGTCTATGGTATTTTGCTATGGCAGCCCAAGGTGACTAAGACAGAAGCAGATAGATTCCTCCCCAGTCTCCTGCCTTTTCCTGTGAAGATTGGAGTTTCAATCTGTTAAATAGGTGAACCAAGGGGTTCTCTACACAAAGGCATACCAGAGGGGAGGGGAAGCATCCTGAAGATGGCAAATAAATGATAGCCTGATCTGAACGATGATACCTCACCCCAGCTCCTTTCCACCCTCAGCTCGCAGAAAATTGGCAGCCAGGGGTCTGCTGTCCAGGCAAGAGAGTGGAAGGACCTTTCTTAGGGAATATGACAAAGTCTTGTGGAAAGACCTAGAGGTTGGGCAGGTTGGGAAATAGAGTGAAGTTCGCCTGTTGACAGGTCTCGTCTGTAGACTCAGGGCTTGCAGGTAGCGTTTGAATGTCCCCCCTCTAAGATTTGAATGGAGAGCCAAGAATCTGAACATTTGATAAAACATAAAAGTCACAAAAAATGGTAGAATGAGGGGGTATGAGGAAACAGACAACACAGAGAACAGAAGGAAATAAAACTATTATTTATATCCTCATAGGTCAAAGTTATTGCATCCATGAAACAAGAATGCTATTTATAAAATTAGATGATAAAACGTCTTTGAAAATTAAAAATACGGCCATAGAAATACAATCCCCACAGCAATGTCTACTGATAGAGTTGAAGAAACCTCCCAGAAAAATAGAACAAAAAAGACAAAGCTACACAGAATATAGTAGGAAAAAAATGAGATATCATATTGGGAAGTTCAGCATCTGAATAACAAGTTTCAGGAAGAGAAAAATGAAGAAAATAGAGGAAGGGAAATCATCAAAGAAATAATTCAAGAAAATTTTCCAAAACAAAGAAACATGACACATGAATTTCTAGATTGAAAGAGCCTGAGTGCCCAGCACATTGGAGGAAAAACAAAACAAAACACCACCACTAAATGTTATTTATACTCACCAAATGTTATATCCATCAGATATTATATGCACCAAATGTTTTAGAACATTGAGGATAGGAAAACATTCAAAAAGCTTCCAGAGAGAAACAACAGTCTCAGACAAAGAATTAAGAATTAGAATGACATTGGAATTCTAAACAGTAATGATATGAGCTAGAAAACAACAGATAAATGCAAAGAATAAATTTTTGAGGGAAAAATTGCTTTAACCTATAATTAAAGACCCAGATGCACCATCAAATCATGTGTGCAAGTGGAATAAAGACATTTCTAGTCACACGAGGTCTCAGAAACTTAGCTCTTCTGTGCCTCCTTTCTCAGGAAGCTACTGCAGGATGTGCTCCACCAAAATGAGGAAATTGCCAAGAAAAATTACATGGGATTCAGAAAACAAGGAATCAGCACAAGAGAGAGATAAAAGGAATCCCCAGGAAGTAGATGGACAGTAACAATCATGCTAACAGGCAGCCAGTCCAGACTGCAGTGGGAGAACAGAGGCTCTGGAGAAATGCCATCAAGAAGCTGAAATTAGAAGCTGTCAGAAAGAGATCTGCATATAAGGCAGAATAGTTGGGGATGACTTAGTGAATGATACATGGAAAATAGAAGACAGTAATTTACTACAGGAAAAATAAAAAAAATTTCTAAGAAAGGAAATTCAATCATACAATATGGCTTAACTTTGAGTAGTGTTTCATAGTCATAGTAATATAAACACACACTGGCCAAATTTTAAAATTCTGACGTGACTATATTAGGAAGAGGAAGGGTATGTATTCACATGTGAGTATGGAGTAAGCGATGTGAGTGAGAACTAAATCTTCATCTTCCTGGCGGGACATTAGCAGATTAAAAAATGCCTGTCCCAGACCTTTTTAAATTGGTGCCTTTCAAATTGGTGGCTCATGCCTGTAATCCTAACACTTTATGAGGCTGAGGCAGTTGAGCCCAGGAGTTGAAGACCAGCTTTGGCAACATAGTGAGACCCTGTCTCTATAAAATAAAATAAAGAGGCAAAAATTAGCCAGGCAGGGTGGTGTGTGCCTGTAGTCTCAGCTGTTCAGGAGGCTGAAGGGAGAGGATCACTGCAGCAAGCCTCAACCTGGGCAACAGAGCATGAGCCTGTTTCAAAACAAAAAACAAAACAAAACAAAACCCCCCACAAAAGTGCTTGGACTTGGACAATCAGGAAGTAGCAGTTTATGCATGTTATTTTAAGAAAGGTAAAGGCAGCAGGCGTGGTGGCTTATGCTTCTAATCCCAGCATTTTTGGAGGCCAAGGCGGGCAGATTGCCTGAGGTCAGGAGTTTGAGACAAGCCTGGCCAACGTGGTGAAACCTCGTCTCTACTAAAAATACAAAAATTAGCTGGGCATGGTGGCAGGCAGCTGTAATTCCAGCTACTAGGGAGGCTGAGGCAGGAGAATCGCTTGAATCTGGGATGCAGAAGTTGCAGTGAGCCAGGATCGTGCCACTGCACTGCAGCCTGGGCGACAGCGGAAGACTCCTCTCAAACAAACAAACAAAAACAAACAAACAAACAAAGAAAGGTGAAGGCATACCGAAAGGCAAGGATAACATATTTGGAAGTGGTAACTGCTTCCTGGAGGAGGGAAGAACACTAGGGGTGGTGTGGGAAATGAGGGGAGGGAACTGCAACTTCTTTGTCTTAAGCCTTGTAGAACTTGATTTTTTTTTTTTTTTTTCTGAGATGGAGATTTGCTTTGTCGCCCAGGCTAGAGTGCAGTGGTGCAATCTCAGCTCACTGCAATCTCCGCCTCCCAGGTTCAAGCAATTCTCCTGCCTCAGCCTCCTGAGTAGCTAGGATTACAGGCACATGCCACACGCCCGGCTAATTTTTGTATTTTTAGTAGAGACAGGGTTTCATCATGTTGGTCAGGCTGGTCTCGAACTCCTGATCTCGTGATCCACCCACCTCAGTCTCCCAAAGTGCTGGGATTACAAGCGTGAGCCACCGTGCCTGGCCTGTTTTTTTTTCTTTTTTTTCTTTTTTTTTTTGAGACGGAGTCTCGCTCTGTCCCCCGGGCTAGAGTGCAGTGGCCCGATCTCAGCTCACTGCAAGCTCCGTCTCCCAGGTTCATGCCATTCTCCTGCCTCAGCCTCCTGAGTAGCTGGGACTACAGGCGCCCGCCACCTCGCCCGGCTAGTTTCCTGCCTCAGCCTCCTGAGTAGCTAGGATTACAGGCACATGCCACGACGCCCGGCTAATTTTTGTATTTTTAGTAGAGACAGGGTTTCATCATGTTGGTCAGGCTGGTCTCGAACTCCTGATCTCGTGATCCACCCACCTCAGTCTCCCAAAGTGCTGGGATTACAAGCGTGAGCCACCGTGCCTGGCCTGTTTTTTTTTCTTTTTTTTCTTTTTTTTTTTGAGACGGAGTCTCGCTCTGTCCCCGGGCTAGAGTGCAGTGGCCCGATCTCAGCTCACTGCAAGCTCCGTCTCCCAGGTTCATGCCATTCTCCTGCCTCAGCCTCCTGAGTAGCTGGGACTACAGGCGCCCGCCACCTCGCCCGGCTAGTTTTTTTGTATTTTTTTAGTAGAGACAGGGTTTCACCGTGTTAGCCTGGATGGTCTCGATCTCCTGACCTCGTGATCTGCCCGTCTTGGCCTCCCAAAGTGCTGGGATTACAGGCTTGAGCCACCGCGCCCGACCTTCTTCTTTTTTTGAGACGTAGTCTCGCTCTGTCACCCAGGCTGGAGTGTAGTGGTGCGATCTCAGCTCAGTGCAAGCTCTGGTCTCCCAGGTTCACGCCACTCTCCTGCCTCAGCCTCCCCAGTAGCTGGGACTACAGGCGCCCGCCACCACGCATGGCTAATTTTTAGTATTTTTAGTAGAGGTGGGGTTTCACTGTGTTAGCCAGGATGGTCTCAATCTCCTGACCTCGTGATCCACCTGCCTCAGCCTCCCAAATTGCGAGGATTACAGGCGTGAGCCATTGCGCCCGGCCTGTTTGATTTTTTTTAAGTACTTGCAGTCCATAACTGATAAATTTAAATTAAGCTTAAAATCATGTACATTTTAGTCTTTCTTCTTGAGCTCCCATTTATTGATGTGTTCTCAGTTTGTTCATTCATTCATTCACTCTACAAACATTTGCTGTGAGTCTTCTGTGGGTTGGCTGCTGGGACAGCTGAAGAGGAAATCTCAATTCCTGCTCAGACAGGACCTTTCCTTTTAATAAGAAAAACTTCAAGGAGGTTAAAGTTCTATTTGCCTTTTACTTTATTTTGTGTGGTAGCTGAGTTTCTGAAGAACTCTCAATTCTATGTTTGAAATCAGTTGAGGTCTTGGGACAACAGTGGTTGAAGCTCAGATTTAAAGTGTTCCTATGACAAATCCATCAGGAAAAAAACTCTGCACAATATATGAATATGTAATCTATGTCTTCTTATATTGGCCACTCTGGTGAGAAATCAATGTGGCTGTAAGAAAGGTAGCTGAAGAACAAACTTTCGGGAAGCATATCGTCATTTGAGAAGAGATCACACCACTGAACTCCAGCCTGGGTGAGAGAGAGATACTCTGTTTCTTCTCTTTTTTTTTTGAGACGGAGTCTCGCTCTGTTGCCCAGGCTGGAGTGCAATGGCCCGATCTTGGCTCACTGCAAGCTCCGCCTCCTGGGTTCAAGCCATTCTCCTGCCTCAGCCTCCCAAGTAGCTGGGACTACAGGCGCCCGTCACCACGCCCGGCTAATTTTTTGTATTTTTAGTAGAGACGGGGTTTCACCATATTGGCCAGGCTGGTCTTGCGCTCCCAACCCCTCAGGTGATCCACCCAATTTGGCCTCCCAAAATGCTGGGATTATAGGCATGAGCCCCACGCCCGGCCAGTTTCACAGGTTTTGGTATTTCCTCCATTTATAACAAATATAATTGCTTCCTTTCAACTTCATCTGTAAGGGCTCTGAGGAGAATCTCTTCTATATATTTAATCTATGAATGGCTGTGTTACCTGCTAAGATTTCATTTTTTCTTGTGGGACATTTTATTGCACCATTTTAAAATAGCAGGAAAATATTCTTAAAAGATAGCCTTAGTTTT
>NW_016810565.1:5474542-5485715 GCF_001698545.2 Rhinopithecus bieti
CAGGATGGTCTCGATCTCCTGACCTCGTGATCCGCCCGTCTCGGCCTCCCAAAGTGCTGGGATTACAGGCTTGAGCCACCGCGCCCGGCCTAAATATTATTCTTGTATCAAAACTATTAATGTTCTTATAATGGGTCCTGGATGAATCTACAAAATGTTTTATTCAAGGTCCTTGAAATGACTTTGAATTGCTCTCCCAATACTGTCATTACACAAAGGAGAGAAGAAGCTAATAAGTTGTATGCATGTCTTAGGCATGCCTTTCAAATTGGTGCAAAAATCATGTGCAGTAAAATACATATCATAGTCATGAAAACGCAGCTTCCACATGGCGGCTGGGCCAGTCTCTAAAACACAACTCTAACACAATCACTCTCCAGATCAAAAGCCCCTGGGTTCCCTGTTGCCCGGCATGAGGAGTAAGCCCAGCCCGTGGGCCTCCGTCATGGTGCCGGGTCAACCTTGCTAGCGTGGGATCTGTCACGTCCGTCCGTGCCTCAGCCTACTTGCCTGTGAAGTGAAGCACTTGCTGTACTCTGGGTCTGCCTCACTCTTTCCATCACACATCTTAAGTGTCCCTTCCCGCTGCTTCACATTTCCCAAGTCACCACCTCTCAAGTTCATCTCAAATGCCACTGTTCTGGGAGCTGGCTCTTCCCTCCCTGCCATATGCCCTATCTCTCTCCTCTGAACGCCTCAGTACCTAGTACTTGTCCAGGTCTGTGGCAGTCCTCTGTGGCCTTGCCTAGTTCACCTACTGAGCTCTGTACTCCCTGAGAACAGAGATCGGATCCCTCCTGGATGCTCTGTAATTAGGAAACAGATTTGACTTGAAGACATAGCCTTATGCCTATTTCAAGGCTCCTGTAACTTTTCAAGAAGGCTGTGATGCTCTGCCTCTGTGTCCTGGGCAGTGCGCCAGCAAACTCATTCCTAATTACATAACAGTATTCAAATGCGTGTCAGTATGAAAAGAGGAATCAGCTCTATTTTGTATCTTTTTTTTTTAAACAGAAAAGCTTTTTTCTGATCACTGGACTACTTTCCATTTTAAGCTAATTAGTAAATTGCATTTTTGGCTCTTTAACTGGCTAGGTTAAATTTAGCTCATCTTTTCCCTTAAAGTCAAGCTGTCAGTGGGTTTTGCAATTAAAATTTCCACTCTCAACTTTCATTCTCATTCAAGAGGATGCTGGCAAGCCACCCCCTCCTTCTGCCCTTCCTTCCTTAAGCTTCTCCCCTACTCAAGGCTTCACACGGACATGGGAAAATGGCCCCTTACCCCTACAGCTGCAGGGCACTACAAGCATGGCCCTCACCAGCAGGCCGGGTGTCCGCTCAAGGGTGCACACGTCGCTCAGCCACGCCACTGAGCACCCAGCCTATCCCAGTGGAGCTATTGAAAATATGCAGCATCCTATGTGGCCAGGACTAGAGCAGGGGCTTGGAGGGCCCCTGCCATGCCAAGCATGAACCCTTGAGTGGGTGGATATGGGAAGGTCTGAGGAGTCCCAGAGGAGGGGGGTGGGGAAGGAAAAAGGGTACACTCGGGAAGCATCGAGGATAGGGCAACATTACAGAAATACTGGGCATTACAGAAACATTTGCATCTTTTAACAATTGCCATGGCCAAACCAGGGTATTCCAGCTGACTCTGGGCCCTGCCAGGTCCCAGAGCTGCCTAAGAACAACATGGTGAGGAGCGGGGATGTGGGTTAGGGTGGAGGTCACAAGGCCACCCTGTCGCTGTGACCAGAGTCATTCTAGAGCCCGGGAAAGTCCCCCCATGCCTAGAATCCTGCTTCTCATCTCCAACCCCTCTGCTCTTTACTTGGAGCTCTCTGTCATCCTCCCTCCTTCCCTGACTCCCCTGGAGTCCTGCCGAGGGCTCTTCTCCTGACCCAGGCTCTTTCTGCCCACCCCCAAGTGTGGTTCAGAGACCCCCCACCCCTGGCCCAGTACCCCAGCCCCTCAGTAGGACAGACTGAGGGAGGGAGTGGGGGAAGATGCTCACCCGGCTGTCGTGAAGCAGAAGACAAGAGGCCAGGCCTCCCCTGTGTGAGCCGCCAGCCGCCCCTCCTCCGAGGGGAGATGGGGAGACAGAGGCTGGCTTTATGAGCAGAGCGCTGGTATCCCACTCCCCTCGTGGCCATTAAGCAAGATGGGCTGGGGCTTTCCAAGAAGAGAGAAGGAGGCATCCATTATGCAGGCTCTAATGAGTCTCAGGTCCCAGGTCTCTGAGGACGTGGGAAGGGCCAGGGACAGGAAGCGTTGCCCACCTCAGCCTGGCTGCTCCTCTGCCTATCCAGGCTCCTGCTTTCTGCCACAGGATCCTGCGCATCTGGGTGATGGCAAGTAGGGCAGACGGGGCGCCCCAGGGGGACGGCTGCAGTTAGTGAAATGAGCTCCGTGACCTGGGAGTTCTGCAGAGCACAGGGGTTCCGGAAGCAAGTGCCTGCCTCTTTGTAGTCAGACGGCATTTTGATGGAGAATTGCCTGGGGAAAAACTGGAAAACCTTCTTCCTTTTCCAGCGGCAGGTCCTGGGCAATGTCCACCCCTCTCTGGGCCTGAGGCAGGTAGATTCTGGGACCTCCTGGGGTCTTTACAGCCTGGGCTCCGGTGGCCCTAGCTGTACGGGAGGCTCCCCAATGCCTGTCTACGGAATAGTGAGGAAAATGTAGAGGGAGTTTGTCATGAAATAAAATGTATTTTAATTTCAGAACTTAGGCTTATTCTGAGATTGTGCATCTGGCATTGGTGATAAAGTAGCCTTGCTTTTATGAAATGATGCCCAGAGTAGATGGTTATTACTTTTGAGTGTGTTTATTTACCAAAACAAAAAGTTGGCATGTGCAGGGTGTGTGGGGAGGTGTGAAAGTCTGTGAATCACTGTTTAGCCCCGAGGCCTGAGCCATGAAGGACCGTGGGCTTTGGTGGCTGTAAGCCTCAGAGGGGTGTGGAGGAGGAGAGAACACAGTCACGCACCCCATCTGTAGGAACCTTTCTGTGGGGATGGCCTGTGATCGCTCTGCACCCAGGATGTTCAAGATGCAAAGCCTTCTGAACCATGGACAGGGAAGGGAGAAAGTCTTGTATTTTATTCGTTCAAGGGGCTCTTACAGTCACAGAACCTGCTCCTTGTCTGCCAAGCATCAGAGCACCATGGGTCAAACAGTGCGTTGTGACCCACTAATGGGTCATAAAATCAATTTAGCAGGGACTGAGACAAGCATTGTTCAAATGAAATGTTGTGAAATATAGCAGAAAATATGAGAATTATGTTAATGCTATATGTAGATATGAAATAGAGCAAGTATTGATTCACTAACCATTTGCTCCACTCCTGGTATAAAGCAATAAAAGTCCTAAAAACCTCCTGCAGACAACACAAATGCTACACAAAATAATACAAAACAATGCCTGGAGGGCTTTGGAGAGTTGACAAAAGCAGGCAGGCTTTGGAGCAATGTCCAAACCTAGGGACAGGAATCACCCCACAGGGGTGAGTTTCGCATTTTCACAGCTCTGTCCTAAGCGCAGCCCCATGTGTGGTGGTGGCACGAGGTGACCACGTCCCGGTAGAAAATCTGTTGTCTGGACAGAGGAAGCAAGAGAAGAAGCCCTGGACAACCACGGTTACTAGAGAATGGGGAGAAACCCAAGAAAAGAGGTAGCCAGAGAAGGGGAACCCCAAATTTAGCATGTAAACTCTGCCCAACTCTCTGACTGGCTCCCAAACACACAGCTTGCAAGGCATATTAAAAGCAGTCTGGCCAGACGTGGTGGCTCAAGCCTGTAATCCCAGCACTTTGGAGGTCTCTCTGCTTCCTGGGTTCAAGCGATTCTCCTGCCTCAGACTCCCGAGTAGCTGGGACTACAGGTGTGTGCCACCACACCTGGCTAATTTTTGTACTTTTTAGTAGAGTTGGGGCTTCACATGTTGGCCAGATGGTCTCCATCTCCTGACCTCATGATCTGCCCGCCTTGGCCTCCCAAAGTCTTGGGGTTACAGGCGTGAGTCACTGCGCCTGGCCAATCCCGCTTTACAAAGAACTGAGGCTTGGAGAGAAATAGTCTTGCCTAAAGTCAATGACTAGCAAATGCTGGAGCCAGGACCAGACCTGACCCATGCTCCCTCTCGGTTGTAGTAAGCTCTGGTTCATGGAACCCAGCTCTTCTCCTTAAAATAGGAACTTATAGCCCACTTTTCAGCAGAAACCAAATCTCATTTCTGTGAAATAAGAAGTAATCCCTGAAGTTTCTC
The DNA here is from genome assembly GCF_001698545.2 of Rhinopithecus bieti. Taxonomy (NCBI): domain Eukaryota; kingdom Metazoa; phylum Chordata; class Mammalia; order Primates; family Cercopithecidae; genus Rhinopithecus; species Rhinopithecus bieti. The sequence goes on from NW_016810565.1 coordinate 5,478,808, forward strand.
ACTGTGCCTTCTTCTCACACAGTCACCATGGCGATGGAAAAATATTATGCGGTGGGGGAATTATGGGACTATGATTCAGCAGGGCCAGCAAGAGGACCTTTGGAAAATGGTGACTCCCAGTGGACACGCTGCATTTTCAAAGCCAACACTCCAGGATGATGGATTGCACTTTGCTTCCTATAGAAGCCCGGTGGCCAGCCTCTCTCCATTAGCGGCCGACCCTCTCTCTCCAAGCAAACATTTTTCTTACAAGAAAAGCATTGGTCATTTATTACCATGATTGCTGCTTGGCAACATGGAATTGTGGAAATCAGCGGGCTTCGTTAAATTTTAAACATTTTTCCTTGCCAAGTGAAACAAATTACTGATGTTGATTTGGGAGGACATTTAACATTTTCCAAGAGAATTTCAATGATGAAGAGTGCAAACCTGGTTTTTAAGACTAGAATGGTGGAGCTGTTCATTTGACATTAAATAATGCTGGAATACAATGGTCTTCTTAAGCTGCTGTTGGGAAGCCCCCCTAAAATAGCTAGTTGGTCTATGTGTGATAGAAACATACCAACTGAGGTCTTCAAAAAAATTAAAAATTAGGCTGGATGTGGTGGCTCATGCCTGAAATCCCAGCACTTTGGGAGGCAGAGGTGGGTGGATCCCCTAAGATCAGGAGTTCAAGACCAACCTGGCCCACATAGTGAAACCCCGTGTCTACTAAAAATACAAAAATTAGCTGGCGTGGTGGTGGGCACCTCTAATCCCAGTTACTCAGGAGGCTGAGGCAGGAGCATTGCTTGAACCCACGAGGCAGAGGTTGCAGCGAGCCGAGATCGCGCCACTGCACTCCAGCCTGGGCAACAGAGTAAGACTCTGTCTCAAAAAAAAAAAAAGTAAAACTTTAATTTCCATAGGATCCAGCAATTGCGCTTTTGAGTCTACACCCAAAAGAATAGAAAGCAGAGGCTCAGATAGGTGTTTGCACACCCATCTTCATAGTAGCATCATTCACAATAGACAAAAGGTGGAAACAGCCTAAGTGTTCATTGATGGATGAATGGGTAAGTAGTAAATAAAATGTAGTAACCATTTTATTAAACATTAATCATTAATCATGAATGTGTAAGTAGTAAATAAAATGTGGTAACCATTTTATTAACCATTAATTATTAATCATTAATCCAGGCCAGCCGCGGTGGCTCATGCCTATAATTCCAGCACTTTGGGAGGCCAAGGCGAGTGGATCACTTGAGGCTGGGGGTTCAAGACCAGCGTGGTCAACATGTGGAAACCACGTCTCTACTAAAAATACAAAAATTACCTGGGTATGGTGGTGCACGCCTGTAATCCCAGTTACTTGGGAGGCTGAGGCATGAGAATCACCTGCGTCTAGGAGGCAGAGGTTGCAGTGAGCCGGCATCACATCACTGCAACTTCAGCCTGGACAAAAGAGTCAGATTCTGTCTCAAAAAAAAAAAAAAAAAAAAAAAAGCATAGCATACCATAAATCTATACAATGTAATATTTTTAACTTTAAAGGAAGAAAATTCTGACACGTTACAACATGGAGGAACCTTGACCTTGAGGATATATAAATGAAATAAACCAGAAATAAAAGGACAAATACTTATGATTACACTCACAGTACGTACCTAGAGCAGTCAAATTCATAGAGACAAAAAGTAGATTGGTGGTTGCCAGGGGCTTGGCATGGTCGGGGGGAGGTTATTGTTTAATGGGCACAGAGTTTCCACTTGGCAAGATGAAATGGACTCTGGAGATGGATGGGAGTGAGGGCTGCACAACAATGTGAATGTACTAATCCACCCAACTGCATACTTAAAACGGTTAGGACAGGCTGAGCACGCCTATCTTACATGCCTGTAATCCCAGCACTTTGGGAGGCCGAGACTGGAGCATCACTTGAGCCCAGGAGTTCGACACCAGTCTGGGCAATGTAAGAAGACCCCATGTCTACAAAGTAAAGAAAAAAAATTAGCTGGGCATAGTGGTGCTCGCCTGTGGTCCCAGCTACTCAGGAGACTGAGGTGGGAGGATCGCTTGAGCCCAGGAGGTTGAGGCTGCAGTGAGCCATGATTGTGCCACTGCACTCCAGCTTGGGCAACAGAGTAAGACCTGTCTCAAAAAACAACAACAACAAAAAACGATTAAGATAGTAAACTTTGTTATGTATTTTACTATAGTCAAAAAAAAACAACACTGACTGAGGAATGGGCAGGACAGTGGTTTGGGTGTCCCTGTACACTGACTTGGACCTACTCCTGGCCATGCCAAAAGTCTGTCAAGAAACTGTATCACATCCTGCACCAAGTTCCTGTGGTTCAGTGGCTGTGTGGAGCCCACCCTGCTGCTTCTATGCCTGGGCTGGAGTTTGGGACTTTCCTTCTCATCCACCTTCTTCTCTCCTTGCAGCGGCACCTCCAGGAAGCCTGCCCTGACGCTCCTTGGCCTTCATCTGTTCGCAAACTTGCACGCTCCACTAGACCATCAATGCACAGAGCTCACTGCTGAAAGCCTGCCCTTGAGACCAGCAGCATCCGCCAAACCTGGGAGCTTATCAGAAATGCATATCACCCAGGGAGACTTCAGTGGGGAAGACCAGCCCAGGGCTCTGCCTTGGCCAGGAGGGTGGCCAGGGAAGTGGAGTGGAGGCTGAAGAGGGCAGCTGAATTCCAGCCCCACCTGGCACCATCTGTGTGACCTTGGGCAAATCGCTTAGCCTCTCTGAGCTGCACTTCCCTCATCCGTAAAATTGCAGGGCTGCTGCAAGAAGGAAGGAGAACAACCCAGGTGAAGAGCTGCTGTGAGACCTCTGTGAGCTGGGGGAGGAGGAAAGAGGAGAACAGCTCTGGAGCCACCTGGCCCAATGTCCTCATGGGAGAGTGAGCCACACAGAGAGGGCAGTGAAAAGAGGAAGGTCACACAGCAAGTCAGCGGTGGCCTGGGACTAGCGGGCATCTCCACTGCCCCCACTCACTGGTACCAGGGCTCCTCAGCCTGCAGACAACTGTCTTCTCCTCCAGAAGCACTTGAGGTCCTCAGCTTCCTGGCAGTGCTAGCAAGAAGCAAAGGGCAGCCCCAGCACACCCCCAGCTGCCTTCCAAAGAAGCCTTCACAGGTCATGAACCTCTCAGAACACAAATTTCCTGCAGGCCCCGGCTCCTCCAGAGCTGTCCCCAAACTTGCATGGCAGAGGTGGGTTTGGTGATTTGGATTAGGGTCCTCCCGGTGCTCCCTGCTGCCCTGAGAGCCAGCCCATGTAATCATCCATGCTCGTGTTTATTGCACAACTGTGCTGAGGTCAGAGAGGTGAGGGATGTAAAAAGTGAAATCAATCGAAACACCATGCAGCATAGCTGAGGATCTAGAGAGGTTATTGCAGTGATGAGGACAATAACACGACCACAAGCTCGTTGGGCATGAGTCTAAGCACTCCTCATGCTTCCGCAGTGATTCCTACAAATAATTTCAGGAAGCCTTGCTGAGGGCTGGTGGGGCCTGGCTGGTCCTGCTTGTCATTTAGCCTCTCCCCACCTTATCGCCAGGGGTAGTGTCCCGCCTTGTGAAGGTACCAAATACCTTGTCAAGGTGCCTGAGTGTGCTGCTATGAAGAGGGTTGTCTTGTAGTAAATCCACGTATAGTAGATGTGTCCATGTCTACTCACACAGCTCCAGGAATATCCGGAGGAGCGGTATGTATGTTTATACACGCACACACTCATACATACATGAATATACATCAAACACACTGCATTAGTCCGTGTTCACACTGCTGATAAAGACATACCTGAGACTGGGCAATTTACAAAAGAAAGTGGTTTAATGGACTTACAGTTCCATATAGCTGGGGAGGGCTCATAATCATGGCAGAAGGCAAGGAGGAGCAAGTCACATCTTACATAGATGGTGGCAGGCAAAAAGAGAGATTGTGCAGGGAAACTCCCCCTTATGAAACTGTCAGATCTCGTGATACTTGCTATCACGAGAACAGCATGCGGAAGACCTGCCCCATGATTCAGTTACCGCCCACTGAGTCCTTCACACAACACATGGGAATTCAAGATGAGATTTGGGTGGGGACACAGGCAAACCATATCACACACATATGTAGGGGTGTTATTCAGCTTTAGTAGATAATATCAGTTTTCTAGAATGACTTTAACAACTTATCTTCTACCAGTAGCGTGTGTGAATTCCAGTTTCTCCATGTTTCTATTTTTTTTTATTTTAATTTACTTTTAGACAGGGTTTCACTTTGTTACCCAGGGTGGAGTACAGTGACAGAAATGGCTCACTGCAGTCTCAACCTCCCAGGCTCAAGTGAACCTCCCACCTCAGCCTCCCATGTAGCTGGGACTACAGGTGTGTGCTACCACACCTGACTACTTTTAAAAATGTTTTGTAGAGAAAAGGTATCATCATGTTGTCCAGGCTGGTTTTGAACTCTTGGGGTCAAGCAATCCTCCTGCCTTGGCTTCCCAAAGTGCTGGGATTACAGGCATGAGCCACTGCACCCAGTCCATATCTTTTTTTTTTTTTTTTTTGAGACAGAGTCTCGCTCTGTTGCCCAGGTTGGAGTGCAGTGGCACGATCTTGGCTCACTGCAACTTCCGCCTCCCGGGTTCACACCGTTCTCCTGCCTCAGCCTCCCGAGTAGCTGGGACAATAGGTGCCCGCCACCATGCTAATTTTTTGTATTTTGCATTTTGTGTTGTATTAGCCAGGATGGTCTCAATCTCCTGACCTCATGATCTGCCCGCCTCGGCCTCCCAAGGTGCTGGGATTACAGGCGTGAGCCACCGTGCCTGGCCCACCCAGTCCATATCTTTATCAACATTTGGTATTTCCACTTACAGAAAGGTTAAAAACAAGCAAGCAAAAGCTAACCCAGTATTAGAAGCCCAAACAGTGTTTACTTCAGGGGTTAATGGCTGGAGGAGGGTACAAGGGGCTTCTGGTGGTGTAAGTTCTGTTTCTTGATCGGGGCTGGTTATACAGGTACGTTTACCGTGGATATTCCTCAAGTTGTATACTTACAATGGATGCCCTTTTCTGTAAACATTTTCTTTTATTTTTTTTTTTTTTTTTTTTTTTGCGGTTTATGAAAAAAACACTAGATTAAAAGCAATCCAGTGGCACAGGCACTATTATTGTCCCTGTGATACAGAGGAAGACACTGAAGGTCAAGGTCACTCCCTGGCACGGGGCTCATTGTGCAAATTAATTTATGTAAATCCCCTTTCCTGTCTGTGCCCACGTCTGTTCAGCCACTGAGCCCATCAGCTCCACCTCCACATATTTCCCTACTTGTCATTGGTTTCCAATCAGGTTACCCTTCCGGCTGAGCCAAGTGCTAGATTTTGTCACCTTCAAATTTCATGTCATTTTGCCCCCAGTTCTCGATTTTTTTTTTTTTTTTTTCCTGAGACGGAGTCTCGCTCTGTCACCCAGCCTGGAGTGCAGTGTCCCAGCTACTGGGGCAGTGATCTCGGCTCACTGCAACCTTCGCCTCCCAGGTTCAAGAGATTCTCATGTCTCAGCCTCCCGATTAGCTGGGATTACAGGCATCTACCACTACATCCGGCTAACTTTTATATTTTTATTAGAGACAGGGTTTAGCCACATTGGCCAGGGTGGTCTTGAACTCCTGACCTCAAATGATCCACCCACCTCGGCCTCCCAAAGTGCTGGGATTATGGGCATGAACCACTGCACCCAGCCTCATTTTGCCCTCGGTCCTGAGAGCCCAGGGGAGATCATTTTGAATGCCCATTCTGCAGTCTCCCACACCATCTGCTCACCCCAGTCTTGGTGTCACCCACAAATTCAGTAAGCATGCCTCCCACACGTCTGCCCCAGTCCTGGGCAACTTTGCTCTCCCTGGGAGGGGCAGCCAGGCCTCTCTCAGGGAGATACCCAGTAAGACACCCAGTGAGCAACCCTGGACTGTATCTGACACCCAGCACACTGCTCTGCCAGCCTTCCTTCTTCCGCAGTCTCCACAAACGTCTTATCTGTCAAACAGCCAGTCCACAAATATTACTAGGATCCCTACAATGGGAAGGCCCTGTGCTAGCAACCAGAGGAGGATGAAACTGAACTAAAAACTTGGAGCTGACAGGGGCGGGGAGGTGATGATTACAGTCTCCAGAGTCAGCCTGAGTTCCAATCCTGACTCTGCCAACTCTCAAGCTGTGTGACTCTGCCCAAGTCACTCAGTTTCCCTGAGCCTCAGTTTTCTCCTCGGTCAGGTGGGGATAAAAATCGTGCCTTCCAGGGTACAGTAAGGACTGAGTGAGGTAACATTTGCAAAGCTCTTCGAACAGAGTCTGGCACAGAGAAAACGCTTTACGAGCCTTGGTTGGCATGATTGGTCTGAGAGGGCTTCCGGCATTTGTCTGTGATTCTGCGTTTTTCCTTCTCCCCACTTGCCTATGGCTCAGGCCTTGGTTGTTTCTGTGGTCCATGGGTAGCAGAGAGCAAAATGCGCACCAGAGTCACTTGAATGAGACAGAACTGTGTTCAAATCCCAGCTTTGCATGCACTGGTTGAACGCAGGTATTGGGCAAGATACTATTTGCTCCATTATAAGATGGGACCAGAGGCGCCACACACTGAGGGACCGTCTGGCTCAAGTTGGGGCTTACTTAATGAGACTGAGATTAATATCGGTGTTTGGGCGTTGAGCAGGCTCCCAGTCTGTCTGCAAGGCCTTTCCAGGGAAAAAGGGAAAATCAGCACTTTGCATGCTGTAAGGAGGCTTGCTGTATGGAGGCGGGACAGGCTGATCCCCTGTTAGGAATGTGACATAAGAATTAAATTCATGAAAGTCTAAAAGTCATTTCCTTTGAACAGTAAGTTCTTTTTTTTTTTTTTTTTTTTTTTTTTTTTTT
>NW_016810565.1:5485860-5494041 GCF_001698545.2 Rhinopithecus bieti
TTGAGACAGAGTCTCGCTGTTGCCCAGGCTGGAGTGCAGTGGTGCGATCTCGGCTCACTGCAAGCTCTGCCTCCCGGGTTCACACCATTCTCCTGCCTCAGCCTCCCCAGTAGCTGGGACTACAGGCGCCCGCCACCACACCCAGCTAATTTTTTGTATTTTCAGTAAAGACAGGGTTTCACCGTGTTAGCCAGGATGGTCTCGATCTCCTGACCTCGTGATCTGCCCACCTCGGCTTCCCAAAGTGCTGGGATTACAGGCATGAGCCACCGCGCCTGGCCTAAACAGTGAGTTCTGAACACCCTGCACGGTGATCCCAACATCAGAGAACGGTTCCGTGCCGAAAGCCAGTACATTTCCCTCCATGTTCTGCAGTTGTTACAATGGTCATTACGGAGACCATGCAGCAATGTGGGAAACGCTTGTGACATAAGGGTGGGGGGAGGAAACCGGAGATGCCATTTTACCAGTGGCTTGATAGGGCAACTTTGCACAGAAAGAAAGAGAAAGGAGAGAAAGGAAACCCACGTGGCTGACAGGGCTGAGTTTTCGGGCGAAGGGACGACAGCTGATTTCATTTTCTTTTTCTCCATTTAACCAATTTTCTGTAGAGGTTTTGTTTCTGTTGCACATTTGTAAGGTTGCGGGGTGTTTCCAAATGGAATGATTTAAGCCTAGTCTCACAGCTCTTCCTTTTTTTTTTTTTCTGAGAGGGAGTCTTGCTCTTATTGCCCAAGCTGGGGTGCAACCTCTGCCTCCCTGGTTGAAGCGATTCTCCTGCCTCAGCCTCCTGAGTAGCTGGGATTACAGGCGCCTGCCACCACACCTGGCTAATTTCTGTATTTATAGTAGAGACGGGGTTTCACCACGTTGGTCAGGCTTGTCTTGAACTCCTGACCTCAGGTGATCCACCCACCTTGGCCTCCCAAAGGGCTGGGATTACAGGCATGAGCCACTGCGCCCCGCCTAGTCTCATAGCTCTTGATGCATCAATGCTAAGAGCGTTTTCCAGGTGCTTCCCCAGACCCTGCTGCTGAGGGTGGTTAAGGCTCAGCTCAGCCTGCACAGCACAGGCTGGAGACAGGAACTGAGCTTGGCTGGACACAGTGCAAACCCAGCAATGCCACCTCGGAGCTGCCAGGACAAGCCCTTTCCTCTCTGGCCAAGACCTGGACTGTCAGACGGTGCACCCAATTCCTCCGCAGGCTGTCAGGGGGATGAAAGGACAGGAAGCCTCTGAAGTGCCCACACATGTGACTGTTGATAGCAGGAAAGGTGCTGACAGTCACCAAAGGAGAAACTAAGAGAAGGGTACCTCCCGGCTCAGGGCTGCCCTCCAGGCTGGCCGAGGGGTGTCTGAGTGGCCAGAGAACCATCAGCGAAGGTGAGTGCAGCTGGACAAGAAGAAAGGCCCCACGAGGGAGAAGCAGCCTTAAGCCAAGCACGCCATGCAAAATCCACCTTGAGCCCCTGCCTGACTGCAGCATGCCCACTGTGTGCCCAGCCTGGCCTTGGGGAAGGGAGTGGAGGGGCTGAGGGCGGACTGCTGTGCTGACCCCAGACATCTGTGGCAGGGAACGCAGACACCTGCAGAGCCCCGTCCTTCTCCTTCTTGCTAAAACCAGGTCCCACCCGGACTCCCAGCCCCGTGTTTGCTCCATGACTCTTGGGCCACTACACTTCAGGACCCTCTGATTTGGAGAAACATGTAAATCACTCATCTAGGTAGGAGCTTTTCAACTGCTGGTGCCTCCGTAAGGTCAGACGGCTTTGCACATCTATGGGCTTGAAGCAGAGCCACTCCGACCCTGACAGCCCATTTAGACCTGCCAGCATGGCCTCAGCAAAGACATAGCTAAGTAAACTCCAATTTCTTTGCAAATCCAGGGTCCGATGTTTTATCAGAACTAGGGTGGTGCCCACAAGTTCATTGTGATGGAGAGGGCAGGAGGGCAGGAATATGTGCTTTACAGAAAGTCCTTGTGAGCAAGTCTTCTGTTGCAGGGCTGAGCGACTCGGCGCTCCTCAGCCTCTCCCTAGAAGCCTCCGTGTGGAATGCATAATTTATGAGGACCCGCTGTGCATATTCATGAGCTCATTGCCTTCCAAGGCCAGTTTCTTCGCCTAATGAATCACTGCATGAGGGCGTGACTGGGACAAGGACTGGCTCGGGGCAGGCCTAGGGCTCTCAAAATGACTACTAATCTTTAAAACTTGCTTTGAAGAGAATGATTTCCGACTGTGCCTGCCTTTGGTCAAATGTGGGGAGATCCAAAGACTGAAACCTCTGCCCTGAGCCCCCAGGCTGCACAAATCAGGGTGCATCCGCAATATTTCCCAGGATACTGAGGCAGGTCTCCTCCCCCATAAAGCAATGCCCATACATGGTGGGTGGAACTCTGTGTGCTCCGTGTTGGCAGAACTGCAGAAAAATCCCTCCGAAGCCTCTGATGACATCATCTCAAGAGCCAAAGAGCCCCCTGGCAGGTTGTCCTCCTGGGCCTCAGTCTTTCCTGTCTGTGAACTGGAGGGGTAATTCCTTTTATGATCTGGCTTCCGTTGACTCTCTAACACACTGTTCATGTGTAAGCACCTCTGGGACAGCATGTTCTCCCAGTGTATCTTGGCTGCCATCAGGATTTCAATGTCAGTGTTCTTTTCTTTCTTTACGGTCCAGAAAATAATGTATGTCTTATAGTCAGTGGGACCCTGGGTTCGGATGAAATACAGTAATAAGCTACCGTTTACCAAACACCTGCCATATGCCAGGCACCATGCTCAGCGTTTAGGAATCGCGGTGCATAGATTATGTGTGCTCGTCCCTGAACACGGGCTGGCTGATAGTAGGTGCTCAATAAATGCGAGTTTCCTCCCCTCCTTGTTTCTGGGAAGAAAGAGCTGCCCGGTGCACTGTAATTCGTTTGGCAGAGAAGTGTCTTCTCGAAACCTGTTTTTTAAAGCTCACATTGTATTCAGGGAGCTTCATGGCATTGGGAGCATTAAATAATTACTGGTTTAATTTGGATTTGAGGTGGAGGGGAGCTTAAAAGTTTTCCCAAACTAGTCACAACCAATTAAAATGTTACTCATGAAACCCAAGACAGTGATTCATTTAGTGCTCCATCTGGCATTTCTTGCTTTCAAGCAACACACATATGACTCAACTTTGCTTTTGCTTATTAAATGCTAACCAGCACGCTTCCTCGTCCCAATAAAAAGTTAAATTGAAGGCTCGCTGTGTGTGCACATGAGTGTCCATGCATGGGTGTCTGTGCCGTGGGGCATGTTTATCCACGAGGCTCCTAGATGTGCACAAGTGGTATGAGGGACTGTATGCAAGGCCAGTTTTGTTGCCACACAAACTGTGCTGTCACTTGGGGCTCTGCTGTCACAGTCTTCAAATTTTTAACAATTCTTTTTTTTGTTTGTTTTTGAGACGGAGTCTCTCTCTTTCACCCAGGCTGGAGTGCAGTGGCGCAATCTCGGCTCACTGCAACCTCCGCCTCCTGGGTTCAAGCAATTCTCCTGCCTCAGGCTCCTGAGTAGCCCCCACCGCACCCAGCTAATTTTTGGATTTTTAGTAGAGACAGCGTTTCTCCTTGTTGGCCAGGCTGGTCTCGAACTCCTGACCTCAGGTGATCCACCCGCCTCGGCCTCCCAAAGTGCTGGGATTACAGGCATGAGCCGCTGTGATGGCCCCTTTTTTAACAATTCTTCTTCTTCTTTTTTTTTTTTTTGAGACGGAGTTTTGCTCTTGTTGCCCAGGCTGGAGTGCAGTGGTGCAATCTCGGCTCACCGCAACCTCTGTCTCCTGGGTTCAAGTAATTCTCCTGTCTCAGCCTCCCGAGTAGTTGGGACTATAGGCCTGCACCACACCCGGCTAATTTTGTATTTTTAGTAGAGATGGGGTTTCTCCATGTGGGTCAGGTTGGTCTCTAACTCCCGACCTTAGGTGATCCGCCTGCCTCGGCCTTCCAAAGTGCTGGGATTACAGGCGTGAGCCACGATGCCCAGCCTTAACGATTATTTTTTTTATTTTTATTTTTTTTTTGAGACGGAGTCTCGCTCTGTCGCCCGGGCTGGAGTGCAGTGGCCGGATCTCAGCTCACTGCAAACTCTGCCTCCCGGGTTTACGCCATTCTCCTGCCTCAGCCTCCCGAGTAGCTGGGACTACAGGCGCCCGCCACCTCGCCCGGCTAGTTTTTTTTTGTATTTTTTAGTAGAGATGGGGTTTCACAGTGTTAGCCAGGATGGTCTCGATCTCCTGACCTCGTGATCCGCCCGTCTCGGCCTCCCAAAGTGCTGGGATTACAGGCTTGAGCCACCGCGCCCGGCCGCCTTAACGATTCTTAAACAGCAGCTCCATATGTTCATTTTGCACTTGGCCCTGCAAATTGTGCCGCCGGTTCTGGGGGTGTGTGTGTAGAACTGCGTGTCAGTGTGGGCACAGGAGCACACGCGTCCCTGTGAATGTGAGTCCATGCAGATGAGTGTGTACGCGCCCAGTGAGAGTGCAGGCTGTGTGAGGATGTGTGAGGCTGGGAACACAGGAAAGTGGACGTGAGAGGGGGATTGAGAGTCTTCATGACTGTGTCTGAGGGTACCTGACACACTGAACTTCAAACACTGGGGGCACGGGAATCACACCAGAGCCCCAAGATTCAGATTCCACAGGTCTGGGGGCTCAGGAAGGTATACTTTGTTTTTTAACAAACACCTTCCCACCTTCAGGGGACTGCAGTGCCCACCAAGGTTTGAGAACCACTGGCCAAAGGTTTTAGGTGCTAGAAATTGGGTTGACGACCCCACCATTCTTTAGGTATAGGCTTAGAATGTCATATGGCTCCAAACCATCTATCCACTCCCTCTCTTATCTGAAGTAAAGGTTTCCCCAAAGCCCACCAGGAACACCAAGGAACTGACGAGCCGTCCACTGTGGGAAGCCCAGACAGAGGCCTCCCTCGGCCTTTGCCTGGGCCTTGAACCAGGCAGTGACTCACAGGAGCAGGCCAGAGTGGCCTTGCTGGTCAGCAGGGCAGGGCCAGGTCTGCCACCCAATGACCAGTATGGGTCCTGCTGCCTGACCCTGCCCCCACCACCAAACCCCCTTAAATCAGAAGGGACTTGCATTGGTCTGTGCCCCCCACACTGATGCCATCAGATGTGCCACCTGCAGTCACCTCCTGGGGTCCTTCCCTGGGGCCCAGCACTTGCTGACCTTGGATAGCTGGCTCCTCGACACCCTGGTGACCCTGCACAGCACAACTCCCCTTCCTGGCTGCATTTCCCTGAAAGCCATCCTGGGGTGAGATGTTGTCCTCTTGTGGAGCCATCCTGGCCGAGTGAGGGGCTGTGGGCCGCACGTGTGGCCGTGGGAGCTACACTCTGCCACTTGTCTGCGGGGGACCCTGGGCAGGTTCCTTGAGCTTGTCTGAGCCTCGCGTTCCACGCCTGTGAAGCAGCCCTGCGCTACCCTGGGCCTCGGGCCTGCTCCAGGGTGGATCCGGGGCCAGGCTCCTGCCCACTGCCTCCTCAGGCCACACTTCCTCTTGCAGCTCCTGCTTGGTCCTCGCACACCTACCATGCACACAACACAGTTTCCCCACCCTGCCCCTTTGGGGGGTTGGCAGTGGAGCCAGCAGTCAGCAGCCGTGTGAATTAGAATTAGGGTCCTGCAAGCTTGGGGATCCAAAGAGGTACCTCGTTTCCCAGGAGGGCAAGTGGACACGGAACAGGAAAGAGGCTGGTCCAGTGCCACACAGCCAGTCCACGGCCAGGACAGGAACCAACATCTTCAGCTGCTCCTTTGCCCCCAGTGCTCCCCTCCACATCTGGCATCACTAAGTGCCCACTGTGCGCTAGGCATTTGGTAGCCTCTCTTCTGGAGCCGCTGCAACCACCAGATGAGGATGTCACAGCAAGAAGAGGAGGGCTGAGAGAGGTCAAGTGATTTGCCCAAGGACACACAGCGTGTGGGACCTGAGATATAAGCTTCGAAGTGATGCTGACACAGAGACCCCTGACTCTCGGGCAGCGTCAGCAGAGCCCCTTTCAGGCCTCTCCACAGCCTCAGGCTTCCTGAGGCCTCCAGGCCCCGAAGGCTGCTGGAGGCTGCCTGTCCTCCACAGTCCATCCCCCTCAGCTCCTGTCACCGGCTGGGTGGCTGGGAGCTGCATGCCAGCCTTTCCATTATTCATGTCACCCTTTGGCTGCCAGTAGGGATCGGGCCCAGAGGCCCCAGCTTTGCCAGGAAAGATAAGGCACCAACGCCTGACTTTTCTTCTGAGCTCCATCTCATTTCCCAAAAGAACACAAAGGCCTGTTATTCCCCGCCCTGTGCAGGATGTTGGGCCTCCTTCTCATGAAAAGAAGATAAACCATTAGTGGGATTACAGCTGGTTAGGTTTACAGCTTTTCCTCATGGCCACCTGTCCCCTCCTATAATGCTGCATGGACGCGAGAGGCAGGTGCCTGCTGTCTCCGGGTCATGGGGTGGGGGAGGCAACAGCTCCTCTGAGCCCCTCTCTCGGGCCAAGCTTCACAGGCATGACCTGGAAAAGTTTCTACAGCACTGCGTGGGCTCCATAGTCCTCATCCCATGTTACAGGTGAGAAAACTGAGGCTCGGTGAGGCTGAGAGACATGCTCAGATAATGCAGCTGGTGGAAGGCTTTGCCAGTGCTCTCTGCCCTGTGCTGGGGTGCCAAGCTGACTCATTTGTCCTCAAAACTCGGAAGAAGTGAGTTCATGCATGCAAACCCTGCCCACCCACGCCTCTATCTCCAGCTGTACAGTTGAGTCAAACAGAAGTTGAAAGCAGAGAACCAAAATTCAAGACCACCAAAGTGGGTCCTGGGAGGTCCATCTGTAACCTACTCCTCCCACTCGGGGAGCCAGGCAGGCCAGTCTGGGAGTCACGGCCCCACCCAGAGGTCTGATGGAGCCCCCTGCACCTCAGAGGACTCCCACAGCTTCAAACGCCACGCGTGCCACCTTGGGGGGGAGGCAGGGGTCAGGGGAGGTGACATGCCAGGCTGGGAGATGGAGCCCCCTCCTTGCCCTAGCAGACCCCGCCAAGCTGGTGATGTCACCGCCTGAGACAGGATTAAGGTGATGTCACAAGAAGCAGCTTAGTGCTGGGACAGATAAATGTCTTCAGAAGGCTAGCACTCCAGGGATGCCAGGGGTCCAACAAAGGCCAGCAACATCTGTGTCCTTGCACCCCAGTGTTGAGCCACTTTAGAGATCAGCAACTGCAGCTTCCCCCATTTCACAGATCAGGAAACTGAGTCCCAGAGAGGGAAGGATTTATCCAGGAGCTGCCAGTGATGCAGCAGCAGAGCCAACGAGGGTCTTAAGACACAGACTTGGGGTAGGGGGCCCTTGTTGGAAAGCCCTCTGGCTTTGCCACCTGGCAGCCCACCAGTGGAGTCTGTGCCTCTATGGAATAGCTGTGTGATAATCCACTCTGAGCCTCCGTCTCCTGGTCCGTACACTAGGGATGATAATAATACCTTGCTGATGCGGTTGTGGGGAAGAGAAAACAGGGTGGTGTTTGTAAGGAGCCTTGCAGACAGCAATTTTCCCTAAGCACTTTCTAAATGAAGAATGACAACAAGCAGCAACAGACCAATAGCAAGATCCCCGCTGAGCACCTACTATGTGCCAGGGCTGGGGCAGAGATGACTCAGACACCAGCCCTGCCCTCAGACGCTCACCGTCTATCGGGCAGACACAGATACGGACCTCACAAGTGATGGAGGCTACTTAGGGGCTGTCGCCGCACAGAGGAGGCCCCTCCCTGCCAGGGAGGGAGTAGAGGGAGTGAGGGATGGCTTTGCTGGGGAGCACAAGGTGTTCCAGGAAGGGGGTCCGGTTCTGACAGGCACCAGGTGAGAAACATCGAGGAGTGTGTAGAGAATCCATCTGCTTGGGCTGTGGAGGTGAGGGCGGGTCCTGGGCAGGGAGGCCAGAGGGGCCCCCGGGATCCATTTGACCCCCCCAGGGAGGGCCAGCATTACCAGGCCAGGGGGCTCAGACTTCATTGCAATGAGGACTTCCCCTGAAGTGTACTGTTAACTGAAGTGCCAACCCCAGCCAGTGGGTGGAGATGAAATGCCCCTTGGAAAGCAGGTGCGGTGGTGGTGGCAGTGGGTGGCGGGGGTGCAGGCCGGGGGGTGTG
>NW_016810565.1:5494974-5499201 GCF_001698545.2 Rhinopithecus bieti
AAAAAAAAAAAAAAAAAAACTGCTGTTTAAAACTGTGTATTTTTTAATGCGCATTTTCCAAAGGAAACCAGGCCCCCTGTGCTTCCTCCCGACTGACGCTGTTTTCTCAGAGCCATAAATCACTTCCTTAAAGGGGGCTGGGAAGCCACACAGGAAGACCATTGGCCCCCGAAAGCTGTGGTTCACCAGCTACCAAGGGTCAGGGTCTGGAGGTCCCACGGCGGCAGCTGAGTCCCAAGCCCCAAGGCAGGCACTGCTTCCCTGGGACAGCACCCTCTCCCCAGCGGGCACCTCAGCAGGTAGCTGGTTCCTTGGGCCCAGCCTTCCCACACCCAGGGGATCAGGACACTTTCTGCTGGCCTGGAGGTGCTGAGGTGCAGGGGCAGTTCAGGGGAGATTCCTTAGCTGCCAAGAAGGAGCACTATTTGGGACATGCTTCCTCTTCCACTAAACAGTTGTTGTTTATCTGAAATTCCAATTTAGCTGGACGTCCTGCATTCCGCCCGGCAACCCTGGCGTTGGTGATGAGTGTGTCTGAGAGTGTGTTTATGTGTGTGGGACTGTGGGTGTGTGTCATCATTTCCAGACCTTGCCGGGGGGAAGTCTAGGGACAAGGACTTGGAATTTCGAGTGTCTTCCTGGGTACATAAGAAGGGAAATGCCTCTCTGGGGGCTGTGCTGCTGGTGCTGTCTGGAGGCAAAGAACTGGGAGATCTCAGCATGCTTGAATCAAGAAAGCCCGCTGAGGGCATTGTAAACCTCAGCGCCCTCGGTGGGGTGATTAACGGTGTCTCTGGAGTAAGGGCATCTGGGGTGCTGTGATGGATGCCTCCAGCACGGGCTGGCAAAAAGGCCTTGGGTTTGCTTCCTCTTATCTTCTGATGCTCAGACTCGCTGGGAATGAACGTTCCCACCTGCTGCCACGTGCCCGTAAAACAGATGTGAGGTCCTGTCACTCCTCTGCCCAAAACCCTTCTCACTCAGGGTCAATACCAACATCCTTTTCAGACTGCAGAAAGACCCCCGTGGGTCTTCCCAACTCCTCCTGTCTAAGCTCATCTTCTGCCCCAGTTCTGGGTTCACTCTGCCCAAACTGACCTTACTGCTCTTCCTTGAAAAGACCAGGCACTCCCACCTCAGGGCCTTTGCACTAGCTGCCTCTTCTGCCAGAAACACCCTTTTCTCAGAAGCTCTGTGGCTCAGTCTTTCATGTCCCTGAGGTCCTTCTCAAGTGTCCAGGCCTCTCTCCATAGCCCTGTTCTGATTCCCCTTCCCTGATTCATGATACCCCATCCTCAGCACCCTCTTCCCCATTGCACATCCTATGGGCTTTGTATTTCTCTTGTCCATTTTCTGTAAGACACCTCTCCTGCTCCAAGATTCTGCTGCCATCTTTGTCTGCAGCTGATCAGTAAATGTTTGTTGAATGGCTGATTGACCATTCAACAGTTGCTGCTGCCTCTGCCTTCCACGCAGTGGCCCCTTTTTACCTCCCACTTGTGCCTCAAGACCTGACTCAGGGCTACTCTTCCAGGAAGCCTGCCCTGCCCACCCCTGTGGTTCTCAGGTCACAGCATATGTCACACTGGACTCCCATTGTCTGTCTGCTTGTCTGTCTCCCCATCTGCTGTGAGCTCCTGGAGGCAGGTGTCCTCACAGACTTTCCTCTGTACCCCAGGACCCAGCAGTGGCCTGGCTAGCAGTAGGTGCTCGGGATGTGATTGGTGGCTAAGGGAATGATTGCTTGGATAGTTTATTTTAATTTTCTTTTTTTAAGAAAAGAGCCTAGTAATACACTGGGAGGTCCTTAAAAACCTTTGCTCCAGCCGGATCATTTCACAGATGGGGAAACCGAGGCCTGGAGGTGGAAGGCAAGGCAGGTAACACCTGGGAAGTATCGTCTCTGAGCCAGGCTCTGCCTTCTGAGCTGGGTGACTTCTCCCCCAGGCCACCCCAGCCTTCCATGGATGCTTCCTTCAAGGGCGGAGGTCGAAGCCCTGAACTGAGGGGCAATCGGGTTAGACTCAGGGATGGTGGAGGTGACTATGAACAAAATCAAGCTGGATTCCATCCGGAACCCATCCTGCCTTCCTCCCTCCTTCATAGCTTTCTCCTGAGTGCCTCCCTCAGTAAGCCACATACATGGAATAGAAGCTCTGCTTTTTAGGGGGCTCGACCTAAAATGAAAGCCCACCCTGATCCCCCCAGTGTGTCCTTGAATACGACTGATATTTCATCGTGTGTAGCAAGCACCCTATAAGGTGTCATCAGCTTCGTTTTGCACACAAGGATACAGAGGCCCAGAGAGGTTATCTGACTTGCAAAGATCACACAGCACTTGGTGGCAAGCTTGAATACCAAAGCAATCTGTCTGATTCCTCAGTCATGCTCCCCTCCCTGACTTTCTACTGTGGCCCCAACTAGGTGAGGACATAGCAGCAGGGCCCAAAAACAGCCGGAGACTCCCACCTGCCCCCACATGCTGCCAGCACCTGTCCCTGGAGCCTGGAGTCCTCATCGCATCTGACCTGCTTTTCCCAGATTGCAGACTCAACTGAACACCAGGGGCCACCATGGAAGCCTCTCTGCTCTTCTCCCACCAAATTCCAGCATAGAACAGGAATTGTTCCCTCTGGGGCAACCTAGTGAGCCTGCTGTTAGAGGCGGCTTTGTTTTCCACCCGTGACAGGCTGGTGGTATTGCCTCACCTCCCGCCTGGCTCCAGGCTCAGGTGACAGCTACACAATCGGCCTGACCATCGGCACCTCCACCAGAGGCTCCCTGATAAGGGGCAGAAACAGCCAAATTCGCAGGAGGACAGTCCTGGCTGACTTCCAGAGCTCTGCATTGACAGACACAAGCTTGGCAAAGCCAGCCACAGCAAGTCCAAGGAGCATGATGTCACCCCATCGGGGAGCAGCTAAGGGGCAGAGGCCCAGTAACTCCCCACGAGAAAAACTAGAAGCCCAAGTGATGGACTGAGCCTGTCTGCATTGAACGTGTGCCATCTGCATTTCGCTGGGGTTGTGTAGACATGTCGGGTCACTCGGCCTGCTGCAGTACAGCAGAGCATCAGAGCTCAAGCAGAAAGTGCCCAGGGCTGGGCTGGTATTCAGCACCCTCGCTAATGACGTTTGTCCCTTTCTACATGGGTTTGCGGCTCACAGAAACCTCCAGCCTTCCGGCTTTCTCTATGTCCCTCCCTTATACCAGCTTTCAGAGGAGGGACCCTAACCCCAGCCTGCAGCTTCAAGCAGCAAACATCCCAGGACTCTGAGCCCTCATCAGGGCTTATCTCACTGGGCCCTCATCACAGTCTGAGAGGCAGGTGCTGTCATTGCCCCCATTTTACAGAAACGAAAGCCAAGACTTAAGGTGGCAAAGCCAAGAGGTGATGCCCAATAGGCACATGAAAAAATGCTCAGCACCATTCGCCGCTAGGGAAATGGAAATCAAAACCTCAGTGAGATACCACTTCGCACCACTAGGGTGGCTGGGAGCGAGAAGACAGTAACAGGTGCCGGTGAAGATGTGAGGAGTCAGAGCCAGCAGGCCCCGCAGGTGGGAAGGGAAAATGGTGCAGCCACTGCTGGAAACAGCCTGGCGGTTCCTCAAAATGTTCAACGTGGAGTTACCGTATGATCCGGCAACCCCGCTTCCCGCTGTGCACTCAGGAGAAATGAAAACAGATGTTCACACAGAAACCGGTACACGAGTGTTCAGAGCAGTGTTACTCATCATAGCCAGAAAGTGGAAAGAACCCAAATGCCCATCCACTGGTGAATAGATGGGTGAAACATGGCATATCCATATGATGGGGTATTAATCGGCAATAAGAAGGAGTGAAGATGGATACAGACTCCGACATGAATGAACCCGAAAATGCTTCCTAAGTGAGAGAATCCAGGCACAAAGGCCACGTGTTACAGGATTCCACTCATATGAGAAATGCAGAATAAGCAAATCTATAGAAACAAAGTAGATGAGTGGTTGCCAGGGGCTGTGGGGAGGAAGCTGGAAGGGGTCACTGCTAATGGATATTGGGTTTTTCCCTGGGTGACGAAAGTGTTCTAAATTTGATTGTGGTGATGGTTGTACAATTCTGAATATACTAACAACCACTGGGTGTACACTTTTAAATGTGTGATTTATTTTTTTCTTTTCTTTCTTTCTTTCTTTCTTTTTTTTTTTTTTTTTTTTTTTTTTTTTTTTTTTTTTTTTTTTTTT
>NW_016810565.1:5499626-5533159 GCF_001698545.2 Rhinopithecus bieti
TTTTTTTTTTTTTTTTTTTTTTTTTTTTTTTTTTTTTTTTTTTTTTTTTTTTTTTGAGACAGGATCTCACTCTGTTGCCCAGGCTGGAGTGCAGTGGTGCGATCATGGCTAATACAGCCTGGAACTTGTTGCCCAGGCTGGTCTTGAATTCCTGGACTCAAGGGATCCTCCTGCCTTGGCCTCCCAAACTGCTGGGATTGTAGGTGTGAGTCATTGCACTGGGCCTAAATGTGTGAATTATGTAGTACATCTCAACAAAGGTGTTACTGAGAAAAAAAAAAAAAAAGATAAAACCAGAACTGGAACCCAGGACACTTATTACAGAGCTGCAGCCTTGAGCATCGCTGGCCCTTCCCATTTCCTCCCAGAAACCTGGGAAGAACGTGAGCACCACTCAGCCCACAGATTCCGGCAGCCTCGGGGCAAGCTCCGGATCCCAGGACCCCACATGCTCTGAGTGGCAGGCCTGGGTCTGCGGGCAGGGGCTGTCCCGGAGTCTGAGTGGCAGGCCTGGGTCTGCGGGCAGGGGCTGTCCCAGAGTCTGAGTGGCAAGCCTGGGTCTGCGGGCAGTGGCTGTCCTGGAGTCTGAGTGGGCAGGCCTGGGTCTGCGGGCAGGGGCTGTCCCGGAGCAGCGATGCCATCCCTGTGACAGGCTGTTAGCTAGGGTCACCCCACAGACCCCTCAGGGCCCCAGGAATCCCGGCTGCAGCCACACCTCCTGCCCAGGCATCCTGGGTAAATGCTGCCTCGGCAGTGAGTGGGACTCCTCCTACGCACCCAGGCACGCATGATCTCATGGACGTCACAGCTGTCGGCCCTAAGGGAACCTCCTTAGGGCACCTCATCCCTGGTTTTGGGGTCATTGCAAAGTCTTTACCCTCTCTCAACAAGCTCAGTGTTTTAAGATGGAAAGAAAAGGAAGTCCAGGAGGGGGTGGCTTTCCAAGTGTCTAAGGTGAGATGAGGCCCCTTCCCGTGCATTGCTGACCCTGCAGCGGGACCCCTGGGGCAGCATCAAGTCCCTGTGTGGCCAGGGGTGGGCTTGGTGGCTTCCGCTCAGGCCTCCCAGTGACCGGCAGGTGTCCTTACCCCGAGCCCCTGCAAAGAGTAGGTAAGAAGCGGGTCCGAGCCTGACCCTGAAGCCCACCCTGCCAGCCCTGTGAGTTCCTAAGGCGCAGCCCAGCCCTGGTGTGGTGCAGACCTGCGTTTGGTGAATGAGACATGAACAGACACAGACAAGGTGTCCCTTGGGTCTCTGACAGCCCCTCATCCATGGGACATCCACCCTTCTCCACTGTCTATCAAACAGGCCACACCCCAACTGGGCAGCCGAGGTGGCCCCAAACCCACTTTAGGATAGAGTTTCTCCTTCCTCCTCAGACCCCTGCCCTCCATCAGGCCAGACAGTTGGCATTCCCCAAATGTGCCCCGTACATCTGGAGCCCATCTGTGCCACCCCAGGTCTGCCTTTCTCCTGGCCCAGAGGTTGGTCCCTTGGTCCAGGCCTGGAAGAAAGCTCAGTGCCCTCCTCGCCATTTCTATACATTTCCAGGGAGTTCGGAGCTGACGATTTCTTCTCCAGAGGTGGTGGTTGTTTTTCTACCTCCTTAATCACGCTTATCCTGGGTGTCTGGCCTTGTGAGATGGGGCACCGTGCCCGACAGAGCTGAGGCAAGCACAGGTTAGCACACAGGAGTGCAGGGGAGCCGCCCAGGGCAGGGCGCAGCAAACGCTGAACAAACCAGAGCACCCAGCCACTTGGGCTTCTCTCTCCAGGAAGAACTGGGAGCCCTGGGTGGGAGGAGCCCTGCTCGAGGGGTGGGGACACAGGACGAGGCTCTATGCCAGCCTCAGCCAGCCTTCTTGGGCATGAAGTTGACAGAAGCGTCCACCAGCAGCAGAATGGGGATGATGTGAAACCCTGAGCTTCGTGGAGGGGGCCCAGGGTGTGGGGTGCGACTGAGCCAGCTCTGGCCATGGGGTAGAGCCGGGAAACCAGGCTTTGGCTGTTATCCCCGGGCGAACAGGAAACCATTCCAGAGAGATGCTGGGGCTTAGGAGGCACCTCTTGAGTCCTCAGCTTCTGCTACAAGGAAGACGCCTGTTTCTCTTCATGCTGCACACCTGCCCCCACCACATCCTACGGAAACCTCTCCACAGGCAAAGGGCTTACCTGAAGCTAGTGCTTCCACCACATAGCTGGGCTCAGGGCCAGGCCTCCATCCAGGCTCCAAATGTAGGGTCTCCCTGAGACCGCTCCCTCCCCCAGAAAAGTTCAGAGGGAATTGCTGGACTTGGGTCTCGATAAAGGCCCTTCCCCCAAGCCATCCCTACACCCAGGTCCCTTCTTTGGGAAGGAGTGCCACTTTTCTGACCCTCCTGAGGTGGGTGACCCCAGGTTGGAGACAGCCTACTTGTGTCTTAGCCCCATCTGTCTCAGTTAGTCACTGTGTGACCTTGGGCAAGCCACTCAATTTCTCTAAATCTCCATTTGCTCATCTGTAAAATGGAATGATAACGTTGACTATATAGGGGAAAAGGGGCATCATGTGGAACTGAGTGTGTGAAAGGACCTAGGGGAAAGGGAACCGCCATTTTTTAGTGCCTACTGTATACATTCTTTTTAGTCCACCGGTAACCTCAGTCTGTTGTTAACCCTAAGGACAAGGACATCAGACCCAGGGCTGAATTCCCTGCTCTAGCCTCTCACCACAGTGCCTGGCGGCACACCGTGCACACAGCACGGGCTCAGTAAGCGTCCACAGAGTCAGAGGTTAACTCAGACCACCATGCACATGGCACAGGCTCAGTAACCATCCACAGAGTCAGAGGTTAACTCAGACCACCATGCACATGGCACGGGCTCAGTAAGCGTCCACAGAGTCAGAGGTTAACTCAGACCACCATGCACATGGCACGGGCTCAGTAACCGTCCACAGAGTCAGAGGTTAACTTAGACTATGAGCGAGAAGCAGCAGGAAGGATGTTTTCTGCTCCAGCACCAGCGCTTGACATGTTTTTCCACTCAAAATAAATGAGGCAGGATTCCTAAAAGATGTGTTTAAACTTGGTAGAGAGTTCTCTAAACAGTTTGGCCTTGAGTTTGGACCACAGAGCTGAATACTGCAGGAATGTCTGACCCCCAAACGGAGCTCAGCAGTTTCAGGCCCAATTCTGGTTTTATTTCTAGCAATCCAAGTTGATGTCACTGACTCTTATGACAGGGTTCATAGGCAACCTCTAGTCTTTGCAAACATTATTTTTAAACTGGATCTTATCTCATACAAAGCAATGTGTGATGTGTGTGGCCACAGCCCTCTCTTACACTGTAAAGTTTTATTTAAATGTGTTTCATAGTGTGTGTGTGTGTGTGTGTGTGCTATATATGTATGTACACGCCCACCATTAAAAGTCAATTGGGGCCGGATGGTGGCTCATGCCTGTAATCTCAGCACTTTGGGAGGCCAAGGCAGGTGGATAATTTGAGGTCAGAAGTTTGAGACCAGCCTGGGCACATTGGTGAAACCTGGCCTCTACTAAAAATACGAAAATTAGCCAGGTTTGGTGGCGCATGCCTGTAGTCCCAGCTACTTGGGAGGCTGAGGCAGGAGAATCACTTGAACCCGGGAGGCAGAGGTTGCAGTGAGCCAAGACGTGCCACTGCACTCCAGCCTGGGTAACAGAGCGCGAGTCTGTCTCCAAAAAAAAAAAAAATGTCAACTGGGAAAGCCAGTTACTAAACTGATGACACAGCTTCTCTTTGATGGTGTCATGGAATCAAAGAGAGAGTGCATATCTGTAGTAGAGTGAAGAAACACGCTCTTCTCATAATTTCCCCCAGTATTATTCAAAAATCATTTCCTTCTAAACTCCTATCTCAGTTTTTGGATCTGTGGATTACACTGAATAAACAGATTCCACAGCCTACTCATTCCAACGCCCTCTTTTGTACCTCAACAAATAAAAAGTCAAAAGAGATTTCTGGCTGATGTTCTTGGTTATGCTTTTCCTCACTGGAGGTGATGACCGAATCATTCAGAAATTTGTTTTTGTGCTATAAAATGCAAATGCAAGTCCGTGGGAGGGAGCGATGTTTTGAAAACTCTTGCCCCTTGCATTATGATTTGCATATTAGAAATCCCATGATTTACATTTTGGATGCCTGTTGACCACAGCTCACACAATATGCTCTGTTTCATAATGAAAATGGATTACTTAAAAAACAAACAAAGAAACAGTCATTTGGTGGGGAAAAACTCAATGGAAGGGGTGCAGACATTACTACTGTTCCTAACGGAGGGACACATCCTGTCCTCTGGCCATTTGGTGTGGCCATGTGACTTGCTGGAGCCAGTGAAACTTTGGTTGTGGCAAGGTGGGTTACTTCCTGGTGGGTGCATTTAACTGGTGCTGTGTCGCCATCTCTCTCTTGGCTGGCTGCAGTGACTGGCAAAACATGAGTCTTTACAGAAGCATCATGCTGGGCCACCGTGCAGGGACCTGCCCTGGGAGCGGAGAGGACGTCACCAGACCTGCAGTGGCCTTTGTATAAGGTAGAAGTGTACCTTTGTGGCATCGAGCCATTGAGATTTGTTTAGGCCGGGGCATCCCGATCCCATTCTGACTTAAAGAGTTGGAAACAAAATATAAACCAAAGAAGCTGTTTTGATGAAGGCAAAATTTTGAAATCAAAGTGCAAAAATTGGAAATTTGAAATGGGTGTCTACAGGCGGCCTCTTACCTACCTCAGCAACCGGTTTCTATATTTTATTTTGACTGTGTGAATTTCAAGAAAAAAATAGTGAAATGGTTGCAAATGCTAAATGGAAAAGCTGTTAGCATTTGCAACCATTAGCTGTTTTTCATTTTAAAAATTTTGTTTTAAAAGCATGATAAATAAAAAATAAAAGCTATCTTGCTATCTCAAGAATGCTCCCTTAGAATTGACCCAATACTTTAAAACAACAGAAGTGGATAGCTTTCCTTTCCAAGCTGCATTTCTAACCTGCATCTCTTGTCATAGATGAAAAAGCCTGCGAGGGTACTTTCGACGCTGGCACCTAGTCACGCGAATGTATTCATTTGCTGCTTGGAGGTTCATGTGCCAAGTGAGTGCAGGGCTGGGAAGGTACCTGGGCCCTGCCTGATGTCGGGACTTGGGATGTGTGTGCAGAGCCATGTACTGGCCTGTGAATGGGTAACAGATAAGTGGGTGGATGCTAACAAATCAGCATCTCTCAGGCCACACACGGAAGGGGGCCTGTCCTGGGTCACACAGTACCGAAGGCTCCAGCTACACCTGGACATGCCTGTAACATCCCACAGTTCGTAACTTCTGTGAGAAGGGTAGCGGTCTGGGGTGGTGCCACTCAAAGCTACTACCCAAGAAGGGTATCAGGGCATGGGTGCTCCAAGGGTTCAGGGTCCCCAGGGGCTGCAGAACTCAGGGAAGGGTCCCTGGAGGAGGCAGGCCTCCACTGAGCCTGGGTCCCTTGGGGAGGCAGGCCTCCACTGAGCCTGGACGATGGGACGAGTGGGAGACACCTCGGTGAAAGTGCTGGAGGGGCTCGACCTGTGCCTGGGAATCCGGCCTGAGCCCCAGCTCACCACGCCCTCGTTGGGTGACTGAGCTGGTCTCTCGTTCTCTTGGGCCTCAGTTTCCCCTGCTCCATAACATGGAGATCCCATGGGTTAGGAGTGTGGTGTGGACCTCAATGTAGGGGCGCCGTGAGGGGCACTGAAGGGGACTCCCCAGCTGCGGATTCCTCCTGTGTGTCCCCACCCGTGCCCAGCCTCTGGTGAGAGGTTGCTGGATGCTGCTGAGGCTGAGTCCTTCAATATCACAGGTGCCTGGCACACCTGAAGTGCTGTTCAAAGGTTCATGCCTGGAGATCACCCATACGACACCTCTGAGGTTACAGTGTCACCTCTACTTTACAGATGAGACCGCCGAGGCTCAGAAAGGAGAGGGGCCTGCCTGTGTCCAGGGCCAGGGCACATGGGGCTGGGATCTTGCCCAGCCCTCCGCGCCAGGGGGCTCTCACCCAGCCCTCCATGCGCGCCACAGGTTTTACAGTTGAGCCCTGAAACACTGCCAGGTCAACCCACAGAGCCCTGAAGGTGACAGTCTGTCCTTTGGACCCTCCTAACGGGGGTGGCAGTATCAGGCTCAGTCTCCCCTGTACCCTCCCAGCAACCCAGCCCCAGCAGTTGCCAAATCTCCCTGTGCCCTTCTCCGGGTCCCTCCTGTACTATGTGGACCTCACCCTCTCTCCCCAGGACCATCTCCCCAGCCTCCTCCCTGACCTCTGGGCCTCCAGATCCTCCTTCCAGTTCCTCCACCCACCTCACTGAAGCAAGCCATGTATCCTCCATCCCCGGCTCCAGAGCCTTCACTGGCTCCCTATCCCCAAGGGATGAACCGGCCAGTAACCATAAAGGAAGTGAAAACCCAGGCCACTTGCTGCCTCCAGCCTTAGCAACCACTGACGTCACATAAAACTGCCTCTTGCTCCTCAGGGACTCATGCCCTGCCACCACCCTATGTACAGGCACCCAGAAGGCACAGGGCATGGAGTCCGGCTTGGACCCTCAGAGCAACCCAGGAAGGCCCAGCCCTTCACAGGGGCTGAGCCGGGGGGTACTTGATGTCAGAACTCGGGGCATGTGTCCAGAGCCGTGTGCTGGCCTGTGGATGGCTGACACATAACCTGAGGTCACACATGAAGGAGGCCCACCCTGGGTCACTCAGCACCAAAGGCTCCCACTACACCTGGACAGGCCTGTACTGCTCGGGACTCCTACGAGCAGGGCAGGGAACCACGTTGGCACCGTTCACCAGGTCATCTCAGAGGTGTTCCCATATCCCAGGGCCACTCCAGGCATCTCATACCCTTTCCAGCACTTGCCTGCCCTGAAATCCAGGGAAAGGACACCGTGCCAGGACCCCCTCCTCAGAGAGCAGTGCAACCTCCTTAGGGACAGGGATGGCATAAATTGGGGGACAGGGCCTTCTAGGAGAAACTGAGGTGAGAGCTGGGGATGGCCAGGACAGGAAGAGAAGGTGGACACTGCCCTGGTCCCTGGTGAGGGGCCCACCGTGAGGTCTGGGGGAGCAAAAAGCTGGGGTGCTGTCTGGATTCTAGGATGCCAGAGGGAATTGCGTGAGCAGTTGGGTGGCCCCACCAATGTTTGCAGGCCCTATCCTTGGAAAGCCATCCTTGACTTCTGGCAGAGAGAGGTACTTGGAGAACCAAGTTCTTAGGGGCCTTTGGGGGAGGCCAGGGAGATGTCAGCTCACCCAGCTGAATGTCTTGGTGAGAATCAGAAGCTGCAGGGCATTGAGGGAGGTGATAAAGACAGGGGAACAACTTCCCACATACAAAAGGCACCAGCAAGGGCAGCCATGTCTCACCACATGAACAGGGTGACTATGGCTCAGAGCTGGGCAGTGGGACTGGCGGAGGGTTACTTAGGAGGAGAGACAGGGTCACTCTGCTGGCTGACCACTCCTGCAGGTTACAGGTCTGTCCTTACCATACCTTCTGCAGCAGGACAAATGCCCATCTGTCACAGAGGCTCAAAGAAGTTAAGTGACTCACCTAAGACCACAGAGCTAGGGAGTGGTAGAGCTGGGATTTGAACCCTGGTCTCTGTGGACCTGCATTCATTGCTCTGCTGAAAACAGAACAGCCGGTTCTTCAGTGCTTAGGATTGTAAAGCTGCTTTGCTGGAAACTTTCCCAAGCATGGGGGCAGCTAATAGCACAGAGACCTGGATTCTCTTCCTGCAGATTCTGGCCAGGACAGGAGATGGGTAAATCACAAGGTCAAAGGCAGGAAAAGACAATCAACAGACCCAGGATGGGTGGAACTGGCATCTTCTGAGGCCCCCTCTATGCCAGGCCAGTACCGTGCACTTACAGGTCCTATTTTCAGACCCAGTGAGGGAATTGACGAACGCCCCATTTTAAAGATGAAGAAACTGAGGCTTAGTCAGGTGATATAACCCCGCCCCTAAGAGACAGAGCCAAGTCTAGAATGCAGGCAACTGTAAAGGAAGCGCCTTTGCTGGCCAGGGCGTGTGGGCCGGTAGTTGATGCAGGCGAGTTCCTGCTATAAATACGGTGCTGACTCCCGGGTAACCTTAGCTCCAGCTCACCCACCCAGGCACAGAGCCATAAATCCAGGGGCCAGCCACCTCCTGCTGCACTCCTGCTCTGCAGAAATTTCTTGACACCCTAACAAGGCATTACATTTTTCTCTACAGGTTGCAAGTTATTGAAGGCACTGTTGAGCTAGCTAACCCTGAAATGAGAGCTGCTTCTTCAGCAGCCAAAAAGTCCCACAAAATAGCCAGCCTCACCCTCCTTGGGTGTGCAGGTGGGACTCCCAGGAAGAGGGGCCTAACCCGGGTTCTGTGCTAACAGGCTCTGGGGAACTGGGTTTGAATCCCTGCTCTGCCATTGACCAGCTGGGTGACCTCACGTGTGCCTCTCTGAGCTTCAGTATTCTTAGCTACACGGTGGAGCTGCTAGTCCCCACCTCCAGGTAATAAACAGAACAGCGTGTCCAGGACACAGCGGGTCCTCTGCTTCCCTCATCCCCTCTCTAGGTTGTTTATTTATTGGTGAAATAATAACAGCTATAACCACTAACAATAAGCCTGGCATTATTTTAGGTGTGTTACATGCTGTTAGCCATTGAATCCTTATTGCACATTGAGGAGTTAATGTACCATTATTGTCCCCACTGAATGGATGAGGAAACTGAGGCACAGTGCCCTTGAGTAGCCTGCCCTGGGTCACACCAGTCACGAGTGGAGAGCTGAGAATGTTCCCACTGCCGACACAGGCTTGGGGATCGGTCACTGAAAACAGGTGAAAATATTTCACTGCAGTGTCCTTGGAGCAACCATTGGTTGCTGCTGGGTAGGAATCCTAGAAAGGCCTGAACTTCACACTGTGTGCTCCAAAAGGCCCCCTTCCTTGGCCCCCTTCTACCCATAAGTAAATATAACCTCCTGCACCAAGATGCCGCCCTTACTCCTGCCAGCCAGGTTGAATCCCAAACCCGCATATTAGAGACAAAAGACCTCACATGGCATTCTATAGATGGGAAAAGCAAGCCTGGAGCCTGCCCAGGGCCACCTGCCCACCAGGGCAGACAGAGCCAGCCTGGAATCCAGGCCCCACCTCCCAGCCCAACTGGGCTGACCCTCTCCTAAACGGGGAAGCGACAGTGAGGCCCACATCACCTCTCAGCCTCCAGGCTGCGCACACACATGCACACTCAGTGCCCATTCCTTTGCCCCGATGGGCTAAATATTGTCCTAGCCTTCCTGAAATACCCATCTCCATGCGGGTGGCTTTACAAGCTGCTAAAACCAGGGCCATGTCCCTGGTGGAGGGGGAGAGCTATTCCGGGTTAGCGTCAGGTGTGGGGCAGGGCCAGCCAGAAAGAGCTGTCTGCTGGCTCCCGGGGCTCCCGCGGCCCTGGCGGGCAATTCCTGGCAGCCAGGACAACTGGCACCCAGTGGAAGAAGGTGAGGTCAGGCCCCTTCTGTCAATGTACCCCTCCCCAACACACAGACACACACACACACACACACTCTCACACTCTGTTCCAAATCCCACAGAGCCAGGCCGAGGCGCTGGGACTGTTCAGCAGTGACAGGGTACCTGCAGAGTGCTGTCACCCACAATCCGCCCACATCCCCCAGGAGACCTTGATGTGTCCCGAGAGCCTCCGAGGTGGGGTTTTATGGAGAGTGAATCCACGTGCCAGCGACAATTGGTGGCTTACGAAGGAGGCCCTGCTGGAGGAGCCCAGACCTGGCTGCCCGGGCTGCCTGGGATGCCCATCTGCTGCCCGGGGTGCCCACCTGCTGCCAGCAAGCAGGGCCCTGAGCTCTCAGTGCACCCCAGGCACCAGCAGACGCTTTCACACAATATCATAAATTTCATTTTCACAGCCAACGGGGGGTTAGGACCACAATCTCCATTTTTACCTGGGGACACGGAGGCTCAGATAAGTTAAGCCACCTGCCCCAGATCACCCAGCCTGGAGGTGAAATAACTGGAATTTGAACCTGGACAGCCTGACTCCAGAGTCCCCCATGTAACCCTTGGATTCGGCTGTCCCCAGCCCCCATTCCGCCAAGGCTGGCTCTGAAACTGGCAGGAGCGGGGGGCAGCCCCCACCACACGGGTGGCCAGTCCCCACCACAGCCTCTTGCCTCAGGCAGAGCAGAGGGCAGTGGGCAGACCCCAGAATCTGATCGCCTTTCCACCTGCCTGTATCCCTGGCCGTTTTCAACCTAGAGGATATGAGGGCACACAGAAGGCCTGCCTGGTGCTGCTGGACCAGGGACTCAGAACGCTCAGAGGTCTCAGACTTAGGGGATCAGACAGAAGCTGTGTGCTCTCCCCGCCGATAAATGTTCACATACACTCGTCTGCATGTGGTTCCAGTGGCTCACGGCACCCTGAGCCCACCCATGGGTCCCGCCACAGCCCCTGCCCCTCTGTCCTGGGTCAGCTCTGGTCCCGGCTGCCAGCCCTGGGAGAGCTTGAATCAGACACAGCTTCCTGCACTGGCTACACTGTGCAGTCAGGGGTGCAGCAGAACTTAGCTTTAAAGTCAAGCTCCCCCCTTCCAGCGGCACAGGCCCCCCAGGCATTGGGCAAGGAGGAAGGGGGTCCAGCTCACAGCTGCTGGCAGCCTCTGGGGGCCCCAGTGCCCTCGGCGACTGGCGGCCTTGGCTCTGCAACCGGAGCCATGGTGGGTAAATATAGCGCTGCCACTCACCGGCTGAGGGGCCCTCGCCGTCCGACATGGTGTGGGAGATGGGCGGCCGGCTGGCCACCAGCCTGCAGGGTCACTCAGAGCCTCAGTGGCTGTCACCCACCCAGCAGGGCTTGGGGATCCTCCGTGTCCAGCTCCAGGCAGCGTCCCGCCCCGGCCGGCCTGGCCACCCCCCCATGCTGGGCTGGGCAGATAAGAACGTGCTCAGTGCCAGCAGCCTGTGCAATTGGTGGATAAATCTGGGCACTGCCCTCCCCCGCCCAGGGCCTCTCTGGGGCAGCCCCAGGATGTTACTTGAGAAGCCACTGTACCCCTAGGTGCTTGGTCAGTCCCCAAGATCCCAGCTCCTGGGGACTTGGGAATGCCTGTACACTCTTTCCTTGGAAACGGTTCCACCCAGCCAGCAAGGGACATTTATGGACATTTAGGGAAGGCGAATAACAAGTGATACCACCACTGAGGACATGGCCGGGACCAGGAGCTACGTGAAGTGTGGCCACCGTCATCTCACGCTGCTCTCCATAGCTGCTGCAACCATCGTGTCCATGTCACAGAGGGGTTAAGTGACTCACCCAAGGCCACCGGGTCAGTACGGGGCGTGAGCAGGAACTGGAGCCAGGCTGTCTGTCTCCAAGGCTGCAGGAAGGCCATCCCTTGCCTTTGATTGTTTGGCCAACAGCAGCCAGCACTTCAGGCATCTACTGTGTGCTGAGTGAGCCACGTGTTGAGGGTCGACAGGGGATGGAGGCGGGATCCCCAGGGGTAGCCATGTGGTCCTGGCACAGTGTGGGTGCTCAGGAAATACTGGTTGAAAGAATGCACTCCAGCAAGCTCTTAGTATGCTCTTGTTGTGTACCTGGCTCAGAGCCAATCCATCCCCTCCCCTGGACCCCACAAAGTACAGGGCAGAACCTGCCAAGGGCTGGAGATACCAGAGGCATCACCCCAGGGCTGAGTCTGCTGCCCCCCCGCCCCAGGCTCTAGGTCTACCCAGTTCTGTATGCAGAGACCAGAGGGAGTGAAATGGCTTAAAGAGAAGGGAGAGAAACTCAATCCAAGAGCTCCAGGAGGGCTTCCTGGAAGAGCTGGCATTTGAGTTATCTTTAAGTAAAATAAAGTCTGTTCTTTTCTTTCTTTCTTTTCTTTTTTTTTTTTTTTTTTTTGCCACAGGGTCACTCTGGGGTGCCGTGGTACGATCATAGCTCACGGCAGCCTCAACCTCCTGGGCTCAGGTGATTCTCCCGCTTCAGTCTCCCCAGCTGAGCCCACAGGTCTGTGCCACCACACTTAGCTAACTATTTTTTGTAGAGAGGGGGTCTCACCATGTTGCTCTGAGTGGTCTTGAATTCCCTAGCTCAAGCAATTCTTGTGCTTCGGCCTCCCAAAGTGCTGGGATTATAGGTGTGAGCCACTGTGCTCAGTCCAGAAAGATTTTTTGTTTTTGTTTTTGTTTTAAGATGGAGTCTTGCTGTTGCCTAGGCTGGAGTACAGCGGCGCCATCTCAGCTCACTGCAACCTCCGCCTCCTGGGTTCAAGCAATTCTCCTGCCTCAGCCTCCTGAGTAGCTGGGATTACAGGCACCTGCCACCATGCCCAGCTAATTTTTGTATTTTTAGGAGAGATGAGGTTTCACCATGTTGGCCAAGCTGATATCGAACTCCTGACCTCAAGTGATCCCAAAATGCCTCGGCCTCCCAAAGTGCTGGGATTACAGGCATGAGCCACCGCACCTAGCCCAGAAACTTTTTTGAAGGGAATAGAGGGTGTTCTAGGAAGAGAAGCCAGCAGGTGCGGAGGTGAGAAAGCCCAGCTGAAGAGTGGCAGGGGTCTCTGGCAGGGCTGGAGGTTGCAGCAAGCCTGAGAAGAAGGATGTTGCTTATGGCAGGGGAGGCCTCAGGGCTAGGGAAGTCAGAGGAGGCTTCCTGGAGGAGGGGGCAGATGCTGGCGCTGAGGATACATAAGCCTCAGGAAAATGAGAAGCGGGTGGAGCAGTGTGCTGAGGCATCCTGGCAGCTCTTCCATCTGCACTGAGGCCTTTCCTGGCTCAGGGACCTGGGGAGTGAAGGCAGGAGGATGAGGCCTCCATGTTTCCAAAGGAAGCCCTATCTGTGGGTGGGGTGAGGAGGAGGGCTGTGAAGTCACAGCCTCTACTCTTCACCCCGCACTGGCCATCAGAAAGAAAGAACTGAATCCCTACGGTATAGGCATTTGCCTGTGCTGTTCCCTTGGCCTAGGAATTCTCTGTCCTCCTCTTTCCATGGGAAGCCGTGGCTGCCCCTAAAGGCAGCTCAGGGGCCCTGCTCCTTTTCCACTTGCCCCACACTCCACTCTGCCAACTCTAACCTCGCTGTGGTTAGTCCTGGCTGTGTCCACCTCTTGGTTGGCTCTGACTGCCCTGTCAGATAATGAGCTCACCGTCACTGAGGGTATTCAAGCAGGGCTGGGCAGCTGCTGGATGGGGACACAGCAGAGGGAGCTCAAGCATCATGTAGGGTTAGATTAAATGGCTGTGGGCTCCCTCCCAGGTGACCAACTTGTCTCATTTCCCTGGGACTTCCCCTGTTTTAGAACTGAATGTCCTCCATGGATCCTGGGAACTGCCCCCCCAGCCAGCTTCAGACAAACCAGGACTGGTGGCCATCCTGTGTCCCTCCTAACTGAAGTTTTTGTTCCTCCTAACTGAAATTTTAATTTTAAGAGAAAAAAAGAGAAAGACAAAGCCAGACCTCCCCCCTGGAACTGTCTCCTCCACCCCGAAAATTCCCCTCCTCCCTCTGCAACCCCTAGGTGTTGGATTCCAGGACAACTCTGGGGGCAGGGTGGGGGTGAAACCCCAGAGCTCTGTGCCTTGGGCTGGGTTGTGGGCTGGGGTGAGGGGGCAGCAGGGAGAAAATCAGATGCAGGTCAGCAAAGAGAGAAGCCCAATGACTTCCCCTGCAAAGTGGGAGAAGCCCCACCTGCCCGGCTGTGGGCTGCACTGAGATAGCTCTGCAGCACTTGGCAGACTTCAGGTATGCACAGGTGGCTTCTGTATCCCCGGGGAGGGGGTGTGACCAGGGAAGGAATGCCATGAGTCCCTCGCTGGGCACCTCTGGTTTGCCTTGGCGTGGCAGCTGGTGTCAGGCACTGGAGGGAGTGGGAGGCATGGACTGGGGGCTGACCTGCCTCCTAGGTAGGTCCCACCCCACTGTATGGGCTTCACACATTGTGGCCCCTCTTGGTGCCTGCTGTCCGGCACACCCAGGCCCATGGGTCAATGCCAGGCAGGGCCTGTGGCCACATCTCGGGTCTCAACTCCTGTCACCCTTGCTCTGGGCTCCCTGGGATGGGCTAGGCTGACGGAGGGGCACGCCATGGGACAGAGGGGACCAGTGCTGACCCCCCAGGAACCCCCATGAGACTGCCAGAGTCCAACCCGGGGTTCTACAGGTGTGGGATGCATCCTGGTGCTGGACAAACAGTGGGGCTACAGAAAAGAGCCCTGCCACACCACCTACCTCCCCAACAGAGGCCTCACCTCGACCCAAGTGGGCTGTGGGACCAGGGCTGGGAGGAGTCTGGTGTCAGATGAACCCAGGTCAAATCCCAGCTCCAGCAGCCTTCCTGGGTGATGGGGACAAGCCTGGCCCCAGCCTCGGTTTCTTGCCTAGAAGGGGTGATGCCCATTGGGGCTGTGGTGAAGATTAAACCAGGGCAAGATGCCACGGAGGGGCATTCCACTTCCCTACCCTGCAGCCATCTGTCTGCCTGCCCCTGCGTCTCACCCAAGCAGACCGCCCAGTGTCCACTGGCTGGAGCTGGTTCCCTGCGGCAGGCCATTTCCCCTTCCTGTGTCTGGCCCCAAGTCCCTTCCTGTTTTCTTTATCATGGGAACATGTGTTGGGAATAAACAGCTTGAGTCCCCTGCTCCCGAGGCCACTGCACACGTGCAAGAATGTGTGTAAGTGGATGTGTGTGGTGATGCCTGTGTGTTCACTGGTACATGTGCACAGGTGCAGTGGGCATGTGTGGAAGTGTGTGCACGCAAAAATGTGTGTGTAAGTGAACACGTGTGATGCACATGCGTGCGCCTAGGGTGATGGCAGTGGGCCCGTGTGTGGGAGAGTGTGTGTGTGTGAGAATGGGTGTGTGTGCCCATACAAGCTTGTGATGTCCACACGCGGGAGTGTGTCTGTGTGGCGGGTGTGTGTGTACATGATGCGTCTCCTGCAGCTCACCCTGAAGCTGCAACCATTTGTGTGCCCGCTGGCCCCCAAGGGCTCACCTATGTCTGATTTAGCTGGTCTCAATAGCTACTCCATGGTCACCACGACGGGGCAGCTGCTGCCAGGGCCTGAACAAACCTTGGGGGAGCCTCTCAGGGCCCACAGGCTTGTGGGTAGAGGAGCACTGGTGAAGGAACTGAGGTTAGGAAGGGCAGGTGGTCAGGGAGGACCTCTGAGAGTCATTCATGCAGAGACCTGGGAGGTGAGGAATGGGGGTGGGGACGGATAGGACAAGACAGGCCTGGCGGTGGGAAAGAGCTGGGGCACCCAGGAATGGTTCGAGATGGCTGGACAGTGGTGTGAAATCTGGTCGGGCAGGAGTTGGGGCCATTGGAAGGGCACGGGGCAAAGGGAGGGGCACACATATACTGATGCCTGTGGGGCCCAGCCCAGAGCCAGTGCCCTTCCTGGGTTCCCTGTGACATCACAGCATCATGCCACTTAACCAGGGGAGGCCCCGCAGTGACTGCTCACCCATGGTGTGCCCAGGCCCCTCCCCTGCTGCCACCGCCTAGAGGAAGGCCGGCCCCTGGGTTCCCACACTGTTTGGCCAGCCAGCACCAGCACTGGTGAGAAAGTGTCCCTGGAGGGACAGAGGAGGGTCAGTGATCAAAGGTGGAGAGGCAGCCAAGCATGGTGTGGGTCGGGGAAGAGGCCCTGCTTCCCACCCATGCTTCCTCCCACCGCTGGCACCTGCTGCCCCACACTCACCTGGCCCTGGCTGGGCCTCAGGAGTGCAGCCTCTCCCTGCTGGAGACCCCTCAGCCTTGTGTTCCCCCTGTACACAGAGTCAGGACAGGTGGGGAGCAGGGAGTCTCACGTGGGGCCTTGGTGGCCACAACTTGAAGGACACTGGATGTCCGCATTGGATGGCCCCAAGCTCCTGGCTGTGTGGCTTGGGCAGGCTAGCCCATCTCGCTGGATGTGGGGTGAGGACAGAACGCAGGCCACACGGCAGGGTCCTAGCCCGTGGTGACCCGTCTCATGTTTGTCCACTGCCTTGGGTTCAAAGAGACACCTCCATATAGTCCAGGTCAGGCCTGACATACCGGCTCCACACAGAACCTGAGACAGACACGGATATGGAGACTCATCCACACAGCCTCACACACGGGGGGCCAGACAGATACCCGGAGACTAAGGAACAGGAACACGGAGAGGTACGGAGAGACACAGAGACACACATGTGCATGTGGGGCTCACACGCACACACACACACACATGCACCTGCTCCAGCATAGCTCTGCGAGCTGGTTCCAAACACCCAGGGCCCCTTGTCCAGCCCAGGCACCCCTGACAGACCGCTGCCTGGGTGGCCTTGGGCAACACTCCCGGCGTCCAGGCTCCCAGCCAGGAAAGAAAGCCGCGAGGCCTGTGCAGCTGCACCTGGTGTCCCTGGGCTGAGGGTGTGGGCAGCTCCTGGCTTCCTCGGGCTACCCCCTTACCTCTGGGGTGGCAGCCAAAAAGCCACTGTCATTTGGGAGGGGGCAGGGAGGCGATGGGGAGGCCTCCCAGGCTCAGGCTCCTGGGCTCAACAGCAGGGGCAAGGGCCCCAGGGACAGCCCATTCCACCCTCTACCCTCCGGCCCTGAGATGGGGCAGGCCGCACCTCTTGGAGCCTCGTCTGTAGCACAGGGTACCTGGAGGTACAGTAAAGCTGGCTCAGGGCTGGCCGCACAGTGCGCCCAACAGGTGAGGTGCAATGCCAGTAAAGCGTGACTCAAATCATCCAGGCTCCTCACCCAGTGTCTGCCACTGGCCGACGGGCTCTTGCCCAGGGCACTCCTGTGCCACCTGCTGCTCATGCCGGTCCCTGCCTAGCCTTGCCCTGGGCCCACGGAGCCCCATCCAGGGCAGGCTCCAAACGGGATGCAGCTGGCAGGTGTCCTGCACAGGGACCTGCAGCCTTGCCCTTGGCACCCAGAATTAGCAGGCTGCCTCCCGCGGGGTGGGGGGGACCCCTCTGTCTGGCCACCCGGGGTCTCGTCCCCGCAGGGGCTGCCCAAGAAATGAGCACCAGGAGGGTGACTATGGTTTCCTCTGGTGAGAAGGATTTACGGGGGAGAGGCTGTGTCCCAGAAGAAATGAGTGTTTTTAAAGCTCCAGGCCAAGGCAGGGACTTGACTCTGTCCCTCCCCACCCCTGGCCCTGGATTCAGAGAAATGTCCCTTCCTCCCACTGAGACTCCTTCCGTCTGCCAGAAATACCCCGGTGACTGCGGGGAGGGTGCGCCTGCGGGGTGGGGGGGTATTTTTGGACATCCAGAGATGTCTGAGGCTGTCCGGAGCCTGGGGTGAGGTCTGGAGCCCGGGGTGAGGTCTGGGCAGATGTGAATAGAGTCCCGCCAATTGTCTCTGGACCAGCATAAAGCGCGCGGTGCCCTCTCGGCCAGGACTGCCAGGAGGGGCCGGCTCAGGATTCTGCCAAGTCCCATCCAGAACCTTCCCAGTTGGGCAGCTAATGGCTGGGACACAGGGCATGGTCGTCTGTCTATCCACATTGGCTGTCACTGAAGCCCCAGCTTCACCGCCTCCAGCCCCAGCACCCAGAGCATAGAGGAAGAAAACCTCCCACCTGGCCATGGCTGGGCCAAGGCTCTCACCCCACGCCCGGCAGCCTAAGGTTCCTGAAGCCACCCCCAACCCAGCCTAGGCTCTTAGGTACCCCAGAGGGCTGGGCCAGCTCAGGGTCTCCAGCCGCAGGTCGCTAGGGCAGAGGGCAGGGAGGTGTCCAAAGGTTTTCAGAGTTCAGCAGCTCAGCCCTGGGGAAGCTGGTGCCTGGGGAAGGCAGGCCCTCAGGAATGTGCAGGCTGGAAGCCTCCTGCGGGGATGCCAGTATAGATTAAACACGTCAAGGTTTACAGTGCAGGGGGGACAGACTCAGAAAAGGCCGCCATTGGCCGAGGTCACACGGGAGGGAGTGGCAGAGCAGGGCGGGGCCCAGAGCCTCCGGAGCCGCCTAGCGAGGGCATCCCCCGGCCTCCCCGGCGGCCGCAGTAGCCTGCGCGCACTGCCCGCCAGAGCTGCGCGCTCCCGCCCGGCGCGTCCCCGGCCGGCCTGCCAGCTCCCCAGCCTCAGGCCCGGCTCCCCCAGCAGCTGCCACAGCTCACCGCGCCTCGGGAGCCCCATCTGTGAAATGGGGGTGGCTCTTCCACCTCCACGTCGTGGCCAGAGCCTGCCACTGCCGACCCGGCCTCCCGCCTGACCCCGCCTCCGGGAGCGGGACTGGCGTCCCCTCGGCCCACCCACTCCGCGCCTCAGGACCCTCCGCGGCTGGGGCCGGCGCCGCCCGCTCGGCCTGGGCGGGAGGGCGAGCCCGCGCTCTGCGCCAGCGCGCCACCGTGCGGCTCTTCCGGGGACTGCGCCGCCTTGCCTGCAGGAAAGCCTCCCTTCCCTGCAGGTGACAATGACCAGAGTCACAGTGCCAGAGCGCGACCCACGTATGGACACTAATTCCCCACCAACCCTAGGAAGTGGTCCTATTATTTGTCCTCCCTTACAGATGGGGAAACTGAGGCCCAGGCAGGTGGGAGCAGGATTTGACCCCAGGTCGCCTAGCTGCATAGCCTTGGGTTTAATCCTATCCATCTTGCCTGGGTCCGGGAGGTCAGCTTCACCTGGACTGGCGGCACCCGCCCATGCACATTGGGATCTCCTGGGAGACTTGAAAACAGTTGGACTGGGCGCGGTGGCTCATGCCTGTAATCCCAACACTTTGGGAGGCCAAGGTGTGTGGATCATCTGAGGTCAGGAGTTCGAGACTAGCCTGGCCAACATGGTGAAACCCCATCTCTACTAAAAAAAATATAAAATTAGCCGGGCGTCGTGGCACGTGCTTGTAACCCCAGCTACTCAGGAGGCTGAGGCAGGGGGATCTCCTAAACCCGGGAGGCGGAGCTTGTAGTGAGCAGAGATTGTGCCACTGCACCCCAGCCTGTGCAATAAGAGTAAAAAAAAAAGAAAGAAAAAGAAAAGAAAAAAAGAAAAAGAAAAGTTTCTGAGCCCCACCCCAGAGGCTGATTCACCTGGCCCAGGTGGCTCCCCCATGCAGCCCGGACTGAGAGCCACCTGCCCCTCACAGAAAGCCCAGTCTATGGAAGAGGAAGTGGCTCAGAAAGGAAGGGCAGGATGGCCCCACTGGCAGTGACAGCGGGGCTGGGGGGTTCTGGCTTTGCACTTCCCAGCCATCTGGGATTCCTGGGGGGTGCAGAAGACAAGCCCAGGCCTGCAGGGATAGAGCATGCTGAGCCTGTGGAAGGCCACTGGATGCGAAGGGCCATGGGTTTAAGTGCTGACTCCACTATGGCCCAGCTGTGGCTGTGGTCTTGACTTCCCCTTCTGTGAAATGGGGCATAGTTGGCTCCTGTTTCCTGGCAGGATTTGAAGAAATCGTGGTGTGGAGGCTCAGGCTCAGCAACGGATGGATATTTGCCAGGTCAGGGGCTGGTCAAGCCGGGAACTTGAAGTCTCCAGAGGGAGCTGATCCCTCCGGGCCCCTGCAGACAATGCTGGGTTGCGTCGCTGCAGTACTGAGGCCAGTGGCCTGTGGTCCTTTTAGATGGACTGTGAAGGAGGTGCTGTCCTATGGGGACCAGGTCTAGCCACAGCAGGAGGCAGAGGGCATGGACTGTGGGAAGCGGGGGCAGGCCTGTGGGTACTGATGAACCTCAGAGAAGGGCTGCAGAGGGCATGGGAGGGGGGCACAGCAGAGCAGGTCGGGGAACAGTGCCCGGCTGGGGGCTTGGGAACAGGATGCTGGGAGACAGCAGCATTTGGGGTGGCTGTGGGAAGGGGCTGCTTCTGGCCAGGGGTGAGTTTGATCTGGAGGCTGAGCCCGGGCATACCATTCTCAGAATGGGTGGTGAGTTTGGGGCCCCCCAGACAGAGAGCTGGAAATGGAGGGGGTGGAGGGTGCAGCTTGATGAGGGGTTGGCCAGGTACCCACGTGGTCAGGCGAGGTGCTAGGGGAGCAGTAGGACCCTCTCTTTGCAAGAACACTGCAGTTCTGGAGGCGTCTTGGGGGCCCAACCCTCTGCCCAGAGGCTGGGGTGTGCATTCTCAGGACCCACCTGGGCTGGGGAGAGGGGCAGGCTGGAAACCCAAACACTTGTCTCCTCCATTCTCAGAGCCACCCCAGCCCCACCTGTACTAAGCATGTCACTTACGCTCCTGAGTCTCAGTTTCCTCATCTGCTTGATGGGACCATCCCTTGGAGCTACCATTCAAGACTGCAGCAAGGACCGAAGGAGGCCGACAATGCACATCAGGGGCCAGCACACATCTGTGCCTTCCCTGTGTGGGGAGGGGTCTTTCCAGGGGGCACATGGCCCAGGCAGGGGAGAGGGCAGCTTTTTCTTTTTTTTAAGATGGAGTCTGACTGTCGCCCAGGCTGGAGTGCAGTGGCACGATCTCGGCTCACTGCAACCTCTGCCTCCCGGGTTCAAGCAGTTCTCCTGCCTCAGACTCCAAGTAACTGGGACTACAGGCACCCACCACCATGCCTGGCTATTTTTGTATTTTTAAGTAGGGACAGGGTTTCGCCATGTTGGTCAGGCTGGTTGTGAACTCCTGACCTCAGGTGATCCACCTGCCTCGGCCTCCCAAAGTGATGGGATTACAGGCGTGAGCCACCGCACTGGGCCACGAGGGCAGCTTTTTCTCTCTGCACAAAGACAAGCTCCCAATGACTGAAGGAGAAACTCAGGGCAGGACGTCTTCCTTGGATGGGCTCAGAGGACACGGCCCTGGGGAGGAAGGGATGGCTTTCCCCATCACCACCACGAGGGCTGCAGTCTTACCTGCCCTGCCCCGCTGCCAGGTCAGGAGGGCACCATGGGGCTCAGCTCCACCAAGCTGCTCCCAAGAGAGGCCCAGGGGCCTCCCTGACCTCTCAAATCCAGCTGTCAGAGCCAGTCACCCACCCAGTCCCAACCTCACACAGCACCCAGGGGCATGGCCATGAATACAGCACAGAACAGGTGGGTAACCTGGGGCAGTCTCTCCCAAGCAGCAATGTCGGGGCATCTCTGGGGCACCTGCGGGCTGGCAGCTTCCAGAGCTCTGCCAGCCTCCACATCTCCCCCTTTTCACAGATGAGCAAGCCGAGGCGAGAGCACATGGCCTGGTTCCAGGTCATTCATGCAGTCAACACACATTTATTGAGCATCGACTCTGTGCTGGGCCCCGGGTAGGCACAGGGGGCTCAGAGACGAATCACACACAGACCCTACCCTTGAGGCGCTGACAGCCTGGGAGGGCAATTGGTCACATCAACGGACACTCACAATACAGTGTGGTCAGTGTGGTGTTAGAGGTAGCACAGGTGACTGAGGGAGCACAGAGGAGGGGCCCCTGACCCGGCTGGGGGTGGCAAGGAGGGCTTCTTGGAGGAGGTGACACCTGAAGAGGGCTTTAGGGAGTGAGCAAGAGTTAGGGTGTCTCATCTGAGGAAGTGGCCTGTGCAAGGGCTCAGTGGTAGGGACAATGGTGGTGGCTGGGAGTTGGGCAAAGGCCAGTCCAGGAAGGGCCGTGGAGTCCACAGGTGACAGGGAGCGCTGAAGGGTGTGAAGCAGGCAGTTGGCAGAGGGCCCGCTGGAAGCCAGCGTGAAGAGTGGCCCAGGGGATGGGATAGGGAAGAAGGGTGGGTGGCCGTGGGCAACAGGTGGGCGGGCACGGCCCTTGCCCGAGGAGTCTCATCCTGCCTGGAGGCCCCCTCAGCAGGGGGGCGGTGGGGGTGTGGGCTGCCAGCCGCGGGGCCGCAGGGTGCACAGCACTGGGTCCAGTGGCTTGAGCGTGGCCTGCTCCTGCAGCCCGAAGCGCTGCCCGGGCACCAGCCGGAACTCCAGCCTTTGCAGCAGCTTTGCCATGACCACCTTTACCTCCATCTGGGCCCAGCAGACAAAATGAGGAAGGAATGAAGAAGCAAAGACAGAATGAGTGAGTGAAAGAGCAGCAAATGTCACAGCCCGCTCTCCTCCTGGAGAGCCTCCTGTGTTCGCACTCTCCTCCATGCAAAACACAGCCAGTCCTCTGGGTCTGGCTCTGCTGGGTCCCGAGCCCACAGCCCAGCAGCCCCAGAGCAGGGGTTCTGAGATGCTTCCTGGCTCAGGATGAGCCACCACCCCTGCAGCCACTCCTGGGCAGAACCACGCCCTGCCTCTCCTACCTGAGCAAACTGCTGCCCGATGCAGGAGCGGTGGCCCAGGGAGAAGGGGAAGTAGGTGAACCGTGGCCTGCAGGAAAAGAGAGGAATCACAAGGCCAGCAGCCCCAGACATCCCCACAGGAACAACACAAGGAAGACAGCAGTTAACCCATGTCTGGATGAACACAGACTTAGAGCCAGGGGCTGGGCACTTTGCATGCAAAGCATGAACCGCTGACTCTGCCAAGGGCTGGATCTGCATTCTCTCTTTTTCTCCT
Organism: Rhinopithecus bieti; assembly: GCF_001698545.2. Classification (NCBI taxonomy): domain Eukaryota; kingdom Metazoa; phylum Chordata; class Mammalia; order Primates; family Cercopithecidae; genus Rhinopithecus; species Rhinopithecus bieti. Next base: position 5,522,116 of record NW_016810565.1, read on the forward strand.
CCTTTTACCCTCCTGGAAGGAGCTTATGTTGTCCCATTTCACACGTGGAGAAACTGAGGCTCAGAGGGGCAAAGCAACTTACTCCAGGTCATAAATTTACATCCAGCTCTGGGCAAAGCCTGCATCTAAATTCGGGCAGGCTGTGGAGTCCAGCTCTTCCCACCATGGCTTTGGTACCTTAACGTGCTGACCCCCACAGCAACTTCCAGATGCAGCCACGGATGGTCCCATTTCTCAGACAGGAACCTCAAGGTTTGGGGAGGTGAAATCACCCAGCTTCCCAGTATTTGGTGCTGCTTGTGAACATGGACTTTAGAACAAGACTGAGCTGGGGCCAGACCCCTGCTCTACCACTTGGGCGAGTTACTTAACCTCTCTGAGCTGTGATTTCCTCTACAGCCACCTCACAGGGATCTGGAAGGCTATGTGGGCTAAGTGGGCGCCTCTGGCTCAGACCAGAGGCCGCTGTGTCTGTCCTTCTCCCACCAGCCCCACTCATGGGCAGCTCGAGGAGGGACTTACTTGGGTGCTCCGGGGCCGAAGCGATCGGGGTTGAAAGTCAGCGGGTCCTCAAAGTAAGTGTCCATCCGCCCCATGACATAGGTGCTGAACTGCGGGCAAAGGGTCCGCTCGTCTCTGGTTCCCAGGTTGTTCCCCTGGCACCTCTTGAGCCACTGAGGCCACCCAACAGGGCTACTCGGAGCAGAGTGGGTCCCACTCTCCTCCCCCCATGGCTTCACCCCCATCTAGGTAGGTGTCGATTGTACTGGCCCCCTAGAAAATCCCTTAAGAGAAAGAGCGAGGACAGCCGACTGTGCCAGCTGGGCTTACTGTGTCATCCTGTGCTGGGCACAGCCCTGTCGGGGAGCCATCATTATCCCCATTTTACAGATGAGGAAACTGAGACCCAGAGAGAGGCTCAGTGACTCACCTGAAGTTACCAGGCAAATAAATGGCCAAATCGGGATTCAAACTCAGATCTGACTCTGTGAGGCCAACTTCCTCTAGATCCTGAGAACTGTTATATTCAGTTTCTCTTCAACTCAAGGCCTGCTTCCGCAGGGGTGGGAGTGGAGGAGCTGCAGACCCCACCAGCCTTCCACTTGCATGTGTGGTGCCTCCTGAGTGGGGCTGATGCTCACTTTGTGTCCTTGGCCTCCAAACACTGGGACAAAATCTCCTGAGCCTGCTCCACCCCTGGTTCTCTGTGCTGGGGTCAGCGCAGCAGAGGGTGCAGGGAGCCCTGGAGCTGAGCTCCAGCAAGTGAGTGGGAGCATTAGGCACGGGGGCTGGGTTTAGGGCACCTGCGATGTGCCAGGGATTGTTGCCAGGCACATGATGTACATCATCCTACTGACGCTTCTTGACAGGCTGTGGCTTGGGTGCCATCACCACTCCCCCCAACCTAACAAAGAGGAAGCCGAAGGCCTGATGGAGATGACCCAGCCAGCCAGCAGCAGAGCTGGGGATGGAGCCCAGTCTGCCCACTCAAAGCCCACAGGGTGGCACCCCCAGGCTGAGAGGTAGCCACAGGGCCTCCCCTGCCAGCTTAAGGGGATCTAAGGAGATGGCCATTACGGCATAGTGGTATTGATACAGGGGTATTCAAAAGAAAGCTCGGCAAAACAGATGACAGAGTGGCCACAGATGAGGCTTGGATGGACGCTGGGGGAGGTGGGGCAGAGCCCTCGGAGGAGAGGGGCTGTGAGCAGGGGCTGGGGCTCCTCCTTCCTCATAGGTAAAAATAAAAAGGATCCTGTCATGGGCTGAATTTTGTCCCTAAGGAATTCATATGTTGGAGTCCTAACCCCCAGTACCTCAGTATGTGACTGTGTTTGGAGACAAGGTCTTTAACGAGGTGATTAACTTAAAATGAGGTACTTAGGATGGGCCCTAATCCATTAGGGTGTCAGGTTAGGACACCCTAACCTGACTGGTGTCCTTATAAGAAGAGATTAGGCCACAGACACACAGAAGGAAGACTACGTGGAGACGCAAGGAGAAGGTGGCTGTCTGCACACCAAGGAGTGCGCCCTCAGAAGAAACCAGCTTCCCAACACCTTGATCTCAGACTTCCAGCCTCCAGGACTGGGAGAAAATAAATTTCTGTTGTTTAAGCCAAAGTCTGTGGCACTTTGTTACAATAGCCCTGGCAAATCAATACAGATCGGTCCCTGCCTTGAAACCACACACAAAATCAATTCTAGGTAGCTCAACTTTGAAAAGAAAAATGTAAGTGAATGCCCTGAACTCAGGATAGAGAAGGATTTCTTAAACAAGGCAAAGCAAAAGAAGTAATTGTTAAAAATATTAAGACATGTAGATCATCAAAAACACATTAATGAAGACAAGCCACAAAGATGACAAACATACCAGACAAAAGATGAACACATGAGTTTTTAAAGTAAAGCTCCAGGACCAGGCGCGCTGGCTCACGCCTGTAATCCCAGCACTTTGGGAGGCCGAGGCAGGTGGATCACTTGAGGTCAAGAGTTTGATAACAGCCTGGCCAACCTGGTGAAACCCCATCTCTACTAAAAATACAAAAATTAGCCAGGCGTGGTGGTGTGCACCTGTAATCCCAGCTACTTGGGAGGCTGAGGCATGAGAATTGCTTGAACCCAGGAGGCAGAGGTTGCAGTAAGTGGAGATGGCGCCACTGCACTCCAGCCTGGGGGACAGAGTGAGACTCCATCTAAAAATTAATAATAAAAATAATAATTAATAAATGTATGCTGTAAAAAAATAATAAAATAAAATAAAGCTTTACATAGCAATATGAAAAAACACACTACCCAAAAAGGGAAACTGGGCCCACGTCTCAGAGACAGAGAAAATACGGTCAGATGCTCGCTCTTACTGGTTAGTAATTAGGAAAGCACAAATCAAGACCACAGTGAAATACTTTTTTTAAAACACATATTTGGATGGCAGCAGATACAAAATTGAACCATGCTAAGTGTTGGAGACAATAAAGAACAGCAGGTGCTGTCCCTCACCACTAGTGGGCGTCTAAGTTGGTGCAGCCACTTTGGAAGACAATGTGGCATTAGTCTGTAAAGCTGAACAGTCGCAGGTCCTACAACCCAGCCCTCCCACTTCTGGGTACATGCCTGAGGAACTTGCTCACACACTGCTCCTGGACACACAGATGGAAATGGCATCGTTGCTGTGGTGCTCATAATAGGGACAAACTGGGCACCTCTCAAATGCCTGTCACCTGAGAACTGATCAGCAATGGTGGTTGTTCCACGGCCCCATAGAGAAGCCTACACAAATCTTACCAATCTTTATACTGAGCCAAAAAGCAAGTCCTACAACATATTACTGCATAAGTGCACACAGGCGCGCATACACACACACACGAGGGAAGGGCAAACACACAATTCAGATTAGTGATTCCTTCTCAGAAGAGCAGGGAGTGACTACATGCTAGTTTCCTGGTTTGGGGGTGGGTTTAGAGGCTATTATACATGAATAAATGCCTGGATGAATAGATAAATGAACAAGTAAGCAAACAAAGAGACACAAGGTAAAGGAGGTCCGGGGAGAAAGCCGAGAGAGAAAGAGCTGTAAAGTGCAAGGAGGGAAAGAACCAGGACAAGTCTGGGTCATCTGTGAAACTGGGCACTTTCCGTATCTGCTCTTCGCCAGCTGTGTGACCCCAGGAAAGTGACCTAACCTCTCTGAACCTCAGTGTCCTCAGCTGTAAAAGGGGCACCTCCCTTCCAGAATGACCTGCTGTAGTCTTCTGCTGAACAGTGTGAGGAGGAGACAAAGCCCTCACAGGGCTATGGAGAGACTCTGTGAGAAAGAACAGGGCAGCCAGCAAGGCCCAGCGCAGTGATGGGAATGGGGCCACGGGCTCCCCTGGTGAGTCCCAAATTCACCACCATTGGGGCAAGGAGGCCAGCCCACCCCAGGGCCCCCAGGGCCTCCACCCACCAAGAGCGGGGTGTTGCCGGGGACTCTGACCCCATCGATCAAGGTCTCCTCTTCCAGCAGGCGAAAGGTGCCCCATGCTGGTGGGTACAGCCTCAGCGACTCTTTGAGGACCTAGAGAAGCCACAAGGAGAGATAACAAGAGAAGTCGGGAGAGGCCACAGATCATGCTGGGCAGTGGCATGCCTGGGACCCCTCTCTTTCCCACCCACAGGCTGAATGTATACCCTCACCCTGGCCTGGGTCCCAGGCCCCTGGGACATCAGTCTCACCATCACGTGGCAGATGGAGAAACTGAGGTCCAGAAGGAGAAGGGAGCTGTGCAAGGCCACAATGGCAGAGCTGGGACCAGGAATCAGGGCTCCCACCATTCCAGAGAGCCACAGCAGAACCTGAAAGGCCTCCTGCTGTGCTGCAGCGGCTCGGGGAGGTGCTGCTGAGCCTGACCCCACCAGGGGAAGCTTAAGGATCTGGAACACTCCAGCCTAGCCGGGAAGCACAAATGCGGCATGATTTACTAAAGGGCCAGTTTCCAAGCCAAGCTGAATACTGGGGTGACCTGGGGAACTCCTTGACTCTGACATCATTAGTCTGCGGCAGCCTGGGCCTCGGGATACTTTAAATGTTCTAGGGGAGTCTCCTATGCAGAAAAGTTTGAGAACCACTGTCCTAAAAGGTCCAGGGAGGCAGCAGGCCTGATGACATGAATCACCCACATCTGCCCAGAAGCTTCCCTCCTACTCCCCACACCTGGGACAGGTACTGCAGTCTCCCCAGGTCCTCGAAATCCAGGTGCCTCTTAGAACCGATGACCTCATCCACCTCGGCCTGTAGCCTGTGGGGTAAGACAAAGACAAGTTCATCTCCAAAGGGAGCCTTTCCCCAACTTAGCTTTAAGAAGGAGACATTGGAAGGAATGGTGAAGACAGACGCATGGGGCTCCCGATCCACAAACACTGTTACTTTTATTTTTATTTTTTGAGACAAAGTCTTGCTCTGTCGCCCAGGCTAGAGTGCAATGGTGCAATCTTGGCTCACTGCAACCTTCGCCCCCCGCCCCCAGCCCCCAGGATTCAAGCAATTCTCCTGCCTCAGCCTCCTGAATAGCTGGGATTACAGGTGCTCACCACAACGCTCAGCTAATTTTTGTATTTTTAGTAGAGACAGGGTTTCACTATGTTGGCCAGGCTGGTCTTGAACTCCTGACTCCAGGTGATCCACCTGCCTCAGCCTCCCAAAGTGCTGGGATTACAGGCATGAGTCACCATACCCAGCCCAAAGACTGTTAAAGAGATCCAATGACGGCCACATCCAAAACAGTGCCCAAACCATTGGGAACCATGTTCCAGGGACCCTAAAACATCCACCCTTTGTGTCTGATGTTTGGGATTGGCTGTAGGAAACCAGACTGGCCAACATGGTGAAACGCTGTCTCTACTAAAATACAAAAACTAGCCAGGAGTGGTGGCGGGTGCCTGTAATCCCAGCTACTTGGGAGGCTGAGGCATGAGAATCACTTGAATCTGGGAGGTGGAGGTTGCAATGAGCAGAGATAGAACTGCTGCACTCCAGCCTGGCAACAGAGCAAGACTCCATCTCAAACACAAAAGTATTGTCGAGGATGTGGACAAATCAGAAAGAACCCTTGTGCACTGCTGGTGGGAATGTAAAATGGTTCAGCGGCTATGGAAAATGATATGGTGATTCCTCAAAAAATTAAAAATAGAATCACCATATGATCCAGCAATCCCACTTCTGGGTATAAACTCAAAACAACTGAAAGCCGGGACTTAAAAAGATACTTGTATACCCATCCTCATAGCAGCATTATTCAAAATAGACAAAAGGAAGAAACAACCCAGGTATCCACAGACAGATGAATGAATATGCAAAATGGGAGAGATGCTTCCAATGGAACATTAGTAAGTCTTAAAAAGGAAGGGAGTTCTGACACATGCTGCAACATGGATGAACTTGGAGGACATTATCCGAGTGAAATAAGCCAGTCACATAAAAGACAAATACTGTATGAGTCCACTTACATAAGTCAACTAGAATAGACAAACGCATAGAGACAGAAATGGAATTGTGGTTACCGGTGGTGGAGGAGGGGAGAATGGACAGATTTTCAGTTTGGGAAGATGAAAAAGTTCTGGAGACGGAGGCCAGGAGCAGTGGCTCATGCCTGTAATCCTAGCATTTTGGGAGGTCAAGACGGGTGGATCACTTCAGGCCAGGAGTTTGAGACCAGCCTGGCCAACGTTGCAAAACACTATCTCTACTAAAAATACAAAAAAAAAGGTGTGGTGGTGCACACCTGTAATCCTAGCTACTCTGGAGGCTGAGGCAGGAGAATTGTTTGAACCGGGGAGGCAGAAGTTGCAGTGAGCTGAGATCACACTCCAGCCTGGGCGACAGAGCAAGACTCTGTCTCAAAACAAAAAAAAAAAAAAAAAGAAAATAATAAATAAATATTAAAAATAAAAAAAATAAACAAAAAACAGAGGGGGATGGCATTCACAATGTGAATGCCCGTAATGCCACTAAACTGTGTGCTTAAAGACAACGAAAATGTAGAATTTTATGTTATATATATTTTACCACAATTTCAGAAAGAGTGGATTTGGGAGGAGGTTACAATCAGGTGGGCAATGCTGTGACAAGGCGCATGGGGAATAAAAGCCAGCTATACAACCAGGTGACAAAAAAACAGCGAAGCTGCCCATGAGTAGGTGAGAAGGCGCTGAGCAGGCACTCAGCAGTTAACAGTGAATTGGCTCTGGGTGGGTGGGTTACAATTATTATAACTTTTCTGCTTTTCCCAGATTTTTTATATGAAATGCTTATTACTATTATACTTATTTTTAAACCCAAGAACGATCGTATGTTCACTTCCGCCCTTATATGCTGCTGATGACTAATAATGGTGATTGAAGGCCTGACCCCACCTCCCCAGAGCTCCCACCGAGCCCCTTGGTGCGTTCTGAGAGCTCTGACACTTGCTTCAGCCACTCCATGCAACTGTCCTGGAGGGAGCCTGTTTGTATTTAAGGAAACCAATGGCCCAACTCAAATGCCACCTCCCCAGGGATGCCCTCCTTTGTCTTGCCATCAGAAGACAAGCATGCCTTTGGCACTTTAGCAAGGATTCTGCTGCATCATCACTGCCAGGCTCCGGCCAGGCACTGGGTACACTGTGGGGAGGGAAAAGTCCACGGCCCCGCCCTCCTGGAGCTTCCGGTCTCATAGCTGAAATAGACATGATGAAATAGTCCCGGGGAAACACATTCATGAGTTGGGAGGAGGCTCAGAGGGGAAACATGGGTGGCTCCTTTAGGGATCTGAGAAGCCCTTTCTAGAAGAGGAGTGGGAGGAGGAGGCGCGTTCTCCAGGGGAAAAGCAGGGAGAGCGTTTCCAAGAGAGGGAACAGCACGTGCCAAGGCCCGGGGGAAGCAGGGCATGTTGAGGGGACTCAACCATGGGAGGTAGGGACAGGTGGCCCTCAGGAACAAGACATCAGACAGACCCCTTTGCCAGTCCCAAGATCACCCCCATACCTTGCCACGATCTCCGGCTGGCGAGACAGCTCCATCACCGTGAATGCCAAGTGGTTGGCAGAGGTCTCATGACCTGTGGGAAGGGTGGACAGTGGCTGCTCTACGTGGGGCCACAGGATGAAGGAGACAGTTTGTCTGCCTCTATGCCAGCCAGTGCTGGCAAGTAAATGGCATTTGCCCCCAGGCATCTGGGTCTAAAAGCCCCTTCCTTGAACCATCGTCTGGGTCTCACTTGGCCCGGGGAGGTGCTCACCTCTATTTTGGAGAAGAAAAAGTGGAGGTGGAGAGGAATGGGTCTCTGGTCACACAGCAGGGAGAGTAGGGAGGGACACAATTCAAAGTCGGTGAGCCCAAGGCCTCTCCTTCCCATGCTGCAGCGCACACACAAAAGCCCCTCATGACCCTGAGGTTCTATGAGGGGTGGCGGACGTTTCGGGAGGCAGATTTTGACTTCTAGCAGGCTCTGGCCAAGGTGATAAAGTCAACCCCTCCAAGTTAGCCTGAGAGGCAACAGACATGAGTTTACTCTAAAGGAGTAGGTGGCTTACCAGGTGGCAACCACTGACCAGCCAAGGTGCTTGAGGGGCTCTGCTTGAATGCAGAAGGACCTGTACGTTACAGCAAGTCCAAACTGGGAAGAAGGGCCCAGCTCCCAGGGTGTGGAGGTGGCCAGTCACACAGCTAGCAGAGCCCTCAGCCGGGGAGCGGGGTGGGAGAACAGAGCAGCCCTGGCCCCAGCTCTGCATCGCTGGTTGTGACTGTAGGAGGCCACTTCCCTCCTCAGCTCAGTTTCCTCACAGGCAAAGGGAAAAACAGACACAACCCACCCTGCCCTCGGCCAGTCCCCCATAGCATCTGGACGCGGGGCTCAGGGATAGACTAGAGGGATGAGACGGGATTAATACACCCTCTTTGGAAGGCTGGATAGAAGCCTGGAGAGTTCCTCAAGGCCCCCATTTTACAGATGAGGAGACTGAGGCTAGGTCTGTCCAGAAGCCTCATCTGGGACCTGAGTTTCCAGCTGCAAGAACAGGACCAGCCATTGGTTCCACAAATCCCTTCTATCCACTGCAGGGAATGGCGCCCTGCAGCCTTGCTTTAGCACTGGCCATTTCTAATCTCCTGGGCATCTGCAAGCGCTTCTCCCACGTAAAGGGCCTTCCTCCATGCCGTTCACCTGTAGACCTCTTCGTCCATCAGTACTTGTCTCTGTCTGTCCACCTCTGCCATTGGACTAGGAACTGTCCCTCATCTTGTTCACCTCCATCTTCCCAGTGCCTAGTGTCAACCATTTGTTTGTGTATTTCATTCAATGTTCGTGGGAACCTACCGCACTGGGCCCTGGCAGAACAGAGGTGAGCAAAACAACCTGACCCTTTGCTCATCAAGTCCGGTGGGGAAAAGACCTCACTCAATTACCACAAATAAATTAACAGCTTAACACTATGAGATGGGTGGTAGGGAGGAGCTCCAGGCCTGCAGCCAGCTTCTAGCTGAGGGCCTGAGGCAGCCTCCCTGAGGAGGAGGCATGTGAGGGCTCGCTGACAGGTGAAGAGGAGTTTTCTAGGTGAAGAACCATGTTCAGGAAATATCTGATGAGCAAACGAATGAAGCTGCTTAGCATCTCTTTTTGTGCCAGTCTAATGCAGGCCTCCCCACAAATTCTGAGTGAGGGGAAGCCTGCGTTCACACAGCCAAGCTCTCTGGAGCTGAAAGGCCAGCTTCACACATCCCCACAATTGCCAGCTGCATTACCAGGTCAGATGCCCCCAAGACAGCAAGAAGAAGTGGTTTCTGCTCCCTTTAGCCCAGCCCCCTAGTCCTATGGTGAGCTCTGCTCAGATAGCCCCCAAAATCCCAAAGAGTTGGGTTTCAGGGATCCATGGTCTGCAGTATTTCTGCAGAGCTCCAGGCCCTTGGTCACCACTAAAGCTACAAACCAGCAATGAAGAAGGTGACGAAGTTGTCCAGCAGACCCTCATCGTCCTGGGCCCCCTCTTCAGCTGAAAGACAAGGAGAGTCTCAGTTCCCAGCAAATATTTGCTCCCTTTCCCCACAGCTCATAAAAGAACTAACTGTGTTTCTCCTCTGAAGCCAAACAGAGCCAGAGGCAATGAATCACCTGGGGGACGTCCCGGCCCATCCCACCATCCCCAGTCTGCAGAGGGGGACCTCGCACCTTTGAGAATCTGTGTGAGGATGTCGGCAGGAACCTCCTCACCCCTCTTCAGGGCCTCCCGGCGGCGCTGGACCCAGTCCCTGCCCACCTGGCGCAGGAAGCGAATGCTCTCCCGGACCTCCCGGAGCTGCTTCCTCTTCCCTGGCAGGAACTAAACAAGAGTTTCAGCTCCAGATGGCCAAGTGAACATGCATGTTCCCTCTCCCCTCTCCCCTACCACCCTGAAATGACTTCAGCGGCACTGGCGAGCCGGATGTCAGTAGAATGTGAGAAATTCTAGAAAAGATGAAGCAGCCAGGGAGACTGGATCAAGATGGCAAACTGGGCCCAGGCCTCAGCCTCCCTTTCCTGCACCAAATCCTTAGCAGTGGTGGGTGGGATGGCTTAAAACATCCCACCCCTGATGGGTGGAGGCAGTTAGGCTTGCATCGAAGGAAGAAATCCCAAGCAGAAGGAAGTAGAGTGCAATCAACTGCCAAAAAGACAGGGCGGTATTGGGGTCTGCAAGCTCAGAGGCCGAACTCCTAGGGAACAAGAGGGGGCCCTGAGATGAACTCAGCTATCACCTTTCCCCTTTTTTACTTCTTCATTCCTGGGATAAGGAGGTGATATGTGGAGCTGCAGCTGCCATCTTTTTAAAAAATCTCTATATTTTAATTGATATATAATAATTATACACATGTATGGGGTGCATGTGATATTTTGATACACGAATACAATGTGCAATGGTCAAATTGGCATATTTAGGATATTCATCACTTCAAACATTTATCATTTGTGTTGGAAACATTTCAAATCTTCTCCCTATTTTTGAAATACACAATACCTTGCTGTTAGTTATAGTCACTCACTCTGCTACTGACACTAAAACTTATTCCTTCTATATAACCGTATGTTTGTACCATTAACCAACTTCTCTTCCTCCTCTCACTCACCCTTCCCAGCCTCCAGTAACTATCATTCTACTCTTTACCTCCATGAAATCAACTTTTTTAGCTCCCACAAATGTGGGAGGACAGGCACTATTTGTCTTTCTGGTCTTGCCTTGTTTTACTTAACATAATGATCTCCAGTTCCATCCAGGCTGCTCCAAATGTCAGGATTTCATTCTTTCTTATGGACAAAGAGCATTCCATGTGTATATACACCAAATTTTCTTTTCTTTTCCTTTTTTTTTTTTTGAGACGGGGTTTTACTCTTGTTGCCCAGGCTGTAGTGCAATGGTGCGATCTCAGCTCACTGAAACCTCTGCTTCCCGGGTTCAAGGGATTCTCCTGCTTCAGCCTCCTGAGTAGCATGGTGCCTGCCACCATGCCTGGCTAATTTTTTTTTTTTTTTTTTTTTTTTTTTGAGACAGAGTCTCGCT
>NW_016810566.1:0-1559 GCF_001698545.2 Rhinopithecus bieti
TTATTGTGATTTTGATTTGCATTTCCCTAATAACCAGTGTTGCTGAACATCTTTCTACGTGCTTATTAGCCATTATTATATTTTCTTTGTCATTTTGAATCTCTATAAATGATTTAAAAATTCTATATGACATTTTAATATACAAATTGCCACATTTTAAAATTACACTGGGCCGGGCGCGGTGGCTCAAGCCTGTAATCCCAGCACTTTGGGAGGCCGAGACAGGCGGATCACGAGGTCAGGATATCGAGACCATCCTGGCTAACACGGTGAAACCCCGTCTCTACTAAAAAATACAAAAGCTAGCCGGGCTAGGTGGCTGGTGCCTGTAGTCCCAGCTACTCGGGAGGCTGAGGCAGGAGAATGGCGTAAACCCGGGAGGCGGAGCTTGCAGTGAGCTGAGATCCGGCCACTGCACTCCAGCCTGGGTGACAGAGCGAGACTCCGTCTCAAAAAAAAAAAAAGAAAGAAAAAAAAGAAAATTTCCACTTCTCAGGGCTTTTAGTCTCTACTTACAAAGTCTGTAGTCATTTCCATGTAAAATCTAAGAAACCAGTTCCCAATTAAATTGCACTTCTGTAAATATACAGTTAGTTACCAGTGATTGCCTCTCCTATTGTATTTGTTTTGTTTTAAATGTTATTACTCTGTTTAAAAGTAGATAAATTCTTTGCTGAGCAAAAAAGGTTGCATTGAAAATGCAAGCACTGTAAATTAGAAGTTCATTCAAAAATGCAAGTGATAGCAATTTTATGTAGGTCTTCAAATCTATGGATGCTATGTTTACTTTTTTATTGTTAATTTTTAAGAATTAGAATTTGTGGTTATAAATCACATAGAGCCCAAGCACAAAAAGAATGGCCAATTAAAAAAATTATTTTCAATCCTCCAAGACATCTGAATGACACTATTTTTTAAAAGGAGATTGAAATGAACATTATGCAAAGTATGGCTTTCATTATACCCTGTGAGTCAGCAGATCAACTCTCTGATGAGTTGGAGGAGGTCATATGAATTCAAAAATGGAGCATGAAGCTACAGGAAGGGCTTTGGATGCAGAAAGACTGGGGATAACTCCAGCTCTGCTACTTTCTAGCTGAGTGACTTGGGGCAAGTCATTAAGCACATCAGAAACTACATTTTACCTTCTTCAAAAAGGTATTATACCCCCTACCTCATAGTGTTGATATGTAACTTAAATGATATAATTAGTGCAGACATTTTAAATGCTCAGTAAATGATCATCACCCTCAGTGCCTTACCTTCTTTAAATGTGTGAAGTTAGTTCCCAAGTGAAAAGCTTCCACCCAAGTTAAAAAAAAAAAAAAAAAAAAAATCGTCTCTAAAATTATAAATTTCTGAATACCAGGTAAATAAATGGTAATCATCATAGGGAGAAGTTTTGGCTGTGATATTTTGGGTAATTTAGATTAGGAAGACTTCACAGGGCAAGTTTGGATCATAGTGATTTCATTTTAACATATTCTCTTTGAGGACAGTTCAGTGTAAGTTACTGATGTTCTTTTATGTCCTTACTAAAAGAAAAAAAAAATATGCTT
>NW_016810567.1:0-1879 GCF_001698545.2 Rhinopithecus bieti
TTTCTCAATATAGACCAAAAGAAGCCATCTATGAAACTCTTTTGTAATGTGTGCATTCAACTCAGAGAGTTGAACCTTTGTTTTGATGAAATAAGTTGGAAATACTCTTTTTGTAGAATCTGTTAAGGGACTTTTTGGAGTCAACTGAGGCATTTTATGGAAAGCAAAATACCCTACAATACAAATTAGAAAAAAGTTATCTGGGAAACTGCTTTGTGATGTGTGGATTCACTTCACAGAGTTAAATCTTGCTTTTGAGTCAGCAGGTTGAAAACACTTGTTTTGTAGGATTTGCAAAGGACGCCCACTGAGGCGTGTAGTAAAAAACCTAGTAAACCACGATGAAAACTGGAAAGATCCTATCTGTGAAATTGCTTTGTGACATATGGGTTCAAGGCCCATAGTGAAAAACTAACTATATAGCAATAAAAACTGGAAAGATGCTGTCTGTGAAACTGCTTTTTAAATGTGTGGATTCAGTTCACAGATATGAACCTTTCTTTGGATTCAGTAGTTTGGAAACAATCTTCTTGTAGAAATTGTGAAGGGACATTTCAAACCCCACTGAGGACCACAATAAATAACCAAATATCCTATGATAAAAAATGAAGGATTCTATCTGTGTAACTGCTTTGTGATGTAGGCATTCAGCTCACAGAGTTAAATCTTTATTTGATTTAGCAAATCGAAAACACTCTTTTTGTGCCATCTGTGAATGGACATTTCAGAGCTTACTGAGGCCTGTAATGAGAACTGAATATCCCACAATAAAAAAACTAGGAAGATGGTATCTGTGAAACTGTTTTGTGATGTGTGGATTCAGGTTACAGAGGTAATCCATTCTTTTGATTCAGCAGGTTGGAAAGACTTTTTTTGTAGAATCTGTGAAGAAACATTTCAGAGACACTGAGGCCTGTAGTGAAAAACTGAATATCTTGCAACAAAACTGCGTTGTGACTTGTGGAAGCTGCAAACAGAGTGAAACCTTTCTTTTGATTCAACTGGTTGGAAACACTCTTTTTGTAGCATCTGTAAATGGACATTTGGAAGCCCACTGTGGACTACAGTGAAAAACCAACTATCCCATGATAAAACTAGAAAGAAGTTATCTGTGAAGCTACTTTGTGAGGTGTGGATTAACTCACAAAGTTAAACCTGTCTTTTGATTCAGCATGTTGAAAATACTGTTTTTGTAGAGTCTGCAAAGAAATATTTTGAAGCCCATTGAGGCCTTTAGTGAAAAACCAAATATCCCATAATAAAAACTACCGAAAAGCTATCTGAGAAACTGCTTTATGATTTGGGGATTCAGCTTACTAAGTCAAACCTTTCTTTCAATTCAACAGGTAGGAAACACTTTTTTCATAGAATCTGCAAAGGGACATTTTGGAGTCTACTGAGGCCTATAGTGAAAAACAGAATATCCCATGATAAAAACTGGAAAGAAGCAATCTGTGAAACTGCTTTGTGATGTGTGGATTCAGCTGACAGAGTTAAACCTTTCTTTCTTAAACTGGTTGAAGACACTCTTTTTATAGAATCTGCGAGGGGACATTTTGAAGCCCATGGAAGCCTATAGTAAAAAACAAAATCTCCCAGATTAAAATCTACAAAGAAGCTATCTGTGAAACTGCTTTGTGATGTTTGCATTCAGCTCACCATGTTAAACCTGTCTTTTGATTCAGCAGGTTGGAAACACTCTTTTTGTACAACCTGCAAAGGGACATTTCAGAACCCACTGAGGCCTATAGTGAAAACCAAATATACAGCAATAAAACTAGAAAAAAGCTGTCTGTGAAACTGCTTTTGGTGAGTGCATTCATTTGAAGGAGGTAAACCTTTCTTTTGATTCAGCAGGTTGGAAACCCTCTTTTGTGCA
>NW_016810568.1:0-466 GCF_001698545.2 Rhinopithecus bieti
GGAATTGCTAACTAGAATAACCAGTTTAGAGAAGAACATAAATGACCTGATGGAGCTGAAAACACAGCATGAGAACTTCATGAAGCATACACAAGTATCAATAAATGAATCGATCAAGCAGAAGAAAGGATATCAGAGATTGAAGATCAACTTAATGAAATAAAGCATGAGGACAAGATAAGAGAAAAAAGAACGAAAATAAACAAACAAAGCCTTCAAGAAATATGGGACTATGTGAAAAGACCAAATCTACGTTGGATTGGTGTACCTGAAAGTGAAAGGGAGAATGGAACCAGGTCGCAAAACATTCTTCAGGATATTATCCAAGAGAACTTCCCCAATCTAGCAAGACAGCCCAACATTCCAATTCAGGAAATACAGAGAACACCACAAAGGTACTTCTTGAGAAGAGCAACCCTAAGACACATAATCGTCAGATTCACCAAGGTTGAAATGAAGGACAAAA
>NW_016810569.1:0-1798 GCF_001698545.2 Rhinopithecus bieti
CCAGTAGGTCTCAGCCTGCCTCTGAATTCACTATGGATTCATGATTTACAAAAAGAAATAAAGAACATGCAGCCCTGCAGCCAAACTAGATTCACACAGACAGGCCACCAAAAGGTTGGTAGACTCAAAAACAAACAAAAAGACAGCCTAACGTGCCTTAGCCACATTATTTTAAGCAGACTCCACTCACCAGCGTGCACACACACACACACGCACAATATCACACACATCCAGACAACCAACACTCACAACACTACCACAGAAACACACAGCCTGGTAGCTCCTGAGGCTGTGTGTTTATGTAGGAAGCCCCATCTGAGAAAGAGCAACCACAAGGAACAGAGGCGGGCTGTATATAAAAATCACAGTAAGGTAAGTTTCAAAAAGACTCACCACTACAATGTCTAGGCAGGACTCAGGAATCCTGAATATTCTTCTGGATTTTTAGAGATTTCACAGTTTATTCCTAGGGCTCTGCTTGACATTTCTTCAGGCTGGCTTACATCTGCCCTCTCATAGGATCATTGGACTATCCCATGAATCCCACAGAGAAGACAGGTGAGAGTTCATGGCCAGTGAACTTCCACAAAGGTCTACTTCTCTGCCAAGCCATAGGGACTTGTCACCAGGCAATGGTGATGTTCACTGTGATGTTAGCCAGACCTAACAATCAGTGCTGGTGTTCTGAGACTAGCTCACGAGCATTCAAGAGGCATGCTTGAGTGCTCAGCTGTAAGAGCTGTCAGTCTGCCTAAGCAGAGGAAAATAGCAGAGGCAGAGTTGACCTGGTATCGGGGAAAGGGCTGTCTGTGAAAACCCACTGTGAGACTCTAAAAGTGTGTACCTCAGGGCCCGTTTGGGTCATCTCCATGGCCAAGTCCCACTGGAGAGGAGGCATTCTGAGACTGTGAGATGGTCGCTGCAAACTGCTCTTCAAACTCCATTCCCGAAAGAGGAAGTGTGTGTGCAAGAATCAGGTACAATGGGGACTGGAATGCAGTCTGGTGTGTTGTTGAGGGTTCTTTAGGTGATAACATCATACCTGGGACCCCAGATGCCAGTGTCAGTGAAACACGGTGTGACTCTTGACCTCAGAGTCTCCCTTCATCCTGGGCTTCATAGGGACTCTCTGAGAACAGCAGGAACCAAGACAAAGGCAAGTCCGAGGTTGAACTGTGTTCTCACACCTCCGACTGGCTTGTCATGGGTGCAGATGAGATTGAGACAGTATCTCAGAGTCCATCTTAGATGATGGTAAGCCTGAAAAGGATGTCCAGCAGTATTGTTGAAGGGCACTGTGGATTGCCCATGAAAGGAAAAAATCAAGGCTCACCTGAGAGGATGTGCTGCCTTGTGTTGGAGTACAACAATGTTCAGTACTTCCTGTTAGAGAACCCAAAAGCCTCCTGCAATGTGCAAACAACCTCAGCCCACAAAATGAGACAATGATCCAAAACCTGTAGTGTAACCAGCCTCCCTGAAGTTCCTTTTGCTCTCCAAAATTACTGGCACCAAAATAATCTATGGTGAGAGACAGTCCCATTCAGCAACAGCCAAATGAAAGAGCCCCTCCACCATGAAAACACCGTGCAGATGAAATAAATCACAGACTACATTACCAGGCAAAAGCCAGATATGGCTGCCTACTTCTCATCCTATAGGAGTCAGGCAGCCTGCAGAAGAAGTGAAATAACAAGTTTTTTTTTTTTTTTTTTTTTTTGTTGTTGTTGTTGTTGTTGCTGGTGGCTGTGATGGGAATTTTCAGTTTTCAACCTATCAAAGCTGCCCAGTATGAAAA
>NW_016810570.1:0-1796 GCF_001698545.2 Rhinopithecus bieti
GAAGGGATATTTTGAGTTGCATTGAAGCCTGTGGTGACAAAGGAAATACCATCAGACAAAAACCAGAAAAAAACTTTCTGAGAAGCTTCTTGGTGATGTGTGAATTAATCTCACACAGTTACACCTTTCTCTTCGTGGAGCACTTTTCTAACACTGTTTATGTGGAATCTACAAAGGGATATTTGTGAGTGCATTAAGGCTTATAGTGAAAAAGGAATTATCTTCAGATAAAAATGAGAAAAAATCATTCTGAGAAACAAATTTATGATGTGGAAATTCATCTCACAGAGTTACATGATTCTTTTCATGGATCATTTGGTAACACTCTTTTTGGGGAATCTGAGAAGGCATATTTTCGATCTCATTGAAGCATATGTTGACAAAGGAAATGTCATCAGAATACAACTAGAAAGTGTTTTTCTGAGAAAGTAGTTCCTGATGTGTGAATTCTTCTCACAGAGTTACACGGTCCTTTTCATTTATCAGTTTGATAACATTTTCTCGTGGAATCTGCAATAGGATATTTGGGAGTGCATTAAAGCCTATGGTGATATAGGAAATATCCTCAGATGAAAACCCAAAAGAAGCTTTCTGAGAAACTGCTTTGTGTTGTGTGAATTCACCTCACAGAGTTACACTGCTTTGTTCATTGAGCAGTTTTCTAACACTCTTTTTGTGGAATCTGCAAAGGGATATTTTCAAGCGAATTGAGGCCTATGTTGTAAAAGGAATTATCCTCAGATAAAACCTGGAAAGAAGCTTTCTGAGAAACTGCTTTGTGATGTGTAAATTCGTCTCACAGAGTTACATTGTACTTTTCACTCAGCAGTTTGCTAACATTGCTGATTCTTGGAATCTGCAGTGGGATATATCAGAGCATAGTGCAAACTATGGTGACAAAGAAAATATCCTCCGATAAAAACCAAAACTAAGTTTTCTGAGAAACTGCTTTGTGATGTGTGAATTCATATCACACAGTTACACCGTTCTTTTCATTGAGAAGCTTGCTAACACTTTTATGATTTAATCTGCAATCTGATATTCGGGTGCACATTCAGAGATATAGTGACAAAGGAAATATTCTCAGATAAATCTAGAAAGAAGCTTTCTGAGAAAGTTCTTTGTGGTGTGTGAATTCATCTCATAGAGTTACACCATTATTTTCCTGGAGCAGTTTGCAAACACAGTATTTGTGGAATCTGCAAAGTGATATTTTGGAAATCATTGAGGACTATTTTGAAAAAGGAAATATCCTCAAATAAAAACGAGAAAGAAGGTCTCTGAAAAACTGCTTTGAGATGTGTGAATTCATCTCACTGAGTTACACTGTTCTTCTCATTGAGCAGTTTGCTAACACTGTTTTCATGGAATCTGCAATGGGATGTGTCAGAGAGCATAGAAGCATAAGCTTCTATGCACTGCGACATAGGTGACAAAGGAAATATAAAGGATAAAAAAGAGAAAGAAGCTTTCTGAGAAACTGCTTTGTGATGTGCGATTTCATCTCACAGAGTTATTGTTTCCTTTCCATGGAACAGTTTACTAACACTGTTTTCATGGAACCTGCAAAGGAATATTTAGGAGAGCATTGAGTCTCGTAGTGAAAAAGGAAATATCCTCAGATATTAACTAGAAAGAAACTTTGTGAGAAACTGCTTTGTGATGTGTTAATTCATCTCACAGAGTTACACTGTTCTTTTCATTGAGCAGTTTGCAACCACTGTTTTCTTGAAATCTGCAATGGGATATTTTGGAGCATTTCTCTGATGGCAAGTGATGTTGAGCATTTTCCATGA
>NW_016810571.1:0-11200 GCF_001698545.2 Rhinopithecus bieti
CAACCTCAACATGGAGAAATCCCGTCTCTACTAAAAATACAAAAATTAGCTGGGTGTGGTGGCACATGCCTGTAATCCCAGCTATTCGGGAGGCCGAGGCAGGAGAATTGCTTGAACCAGGGAGGCAGAGGTGGCGGTGAACCGAGATCGGGTCATTGCACTCCAGCCTGGGCAACAAGAGCGAAACTCAGTCTCAAAAAAAGAAAAAAGAAATCTAGAAGGCAATAGAGGAGATGGGAACTGAAGATACTGAATCATCAACACTCTTGAAGGCTCAGAGAAAGAAAGCTCCGAGGATGTGAAATAAGAGACACCGATGCCTCAGAGCTGAAAGCCATTCAGAAGTGCCAGTCTCTCAACGTAAGGAGATTTTAGAAATACCGTAATCAATGAGTTCAGCATGTATTTTCATTTGTATGTAGGCACAAGAGCAATAAATGATTCAGTCTTATGTCTAAGGAAGGCTACACGAACTCTTTTGAGAAGCATAAGATAACAATTCTGAGCATTAAACGTTAAGAAAGCATAGCGTCAAAATTTCATTGGCAGAGATTTTTATTTCTTAAAGTTACATAAAGTAACGGTACGTTTAGAATCGGTGAGATCTTGGATTGGATGAAATATGGTAAGATTGGTTTGAAGATCTGAGAATTGGGTTGGACAGTGCCAGGGGACGTGGGCAAGCGGGTGGCGAGGAGCACCCACGTTGGTGGGAGGAGGCTGATCAGTGGCCCGTCATGGTGTGCCCTGAGAAGGGATAGCTCCTTCGAGATTGAACTAATGGGCTATTTTCTGCAACATCAATGCATTGTCATCTTAATAGCCCTCAGTACAGTTTAAGTGTAAGAATTACTTTGCTACTGACATTGAGAAGAAACATATGGCAGATAGACACAATACTCACTCTCCAAATCACCCCAAATAAATAGAAAAATGCCAAAGGCACCCCTAGGGATATATACGGAAGAGAAAAGGCAAGGCTGAATTAACATCTACGGGGCAGGAAGAGGAGGTCAGATGTCTGTGGAAATAACTGTTTAGCTCTCCAGGTCATTCAGTATTTGCAAGCCGTAAATGAAATTGTCCAAATTTGTTTTCTCATGAAAATGTCAGCTTGAGAGCTTAAAGTGAGTAATTCTTTTCTTATGGTCTGAAAAAAGAAGCCCATTTTATTTTGTTGCCCTCAAGACAAAAGAGGCTTTTTGTTCTTGTTCCATGTTTCCAGTTTGCCGGTACTTTTCAGATTTGCTTACATAGAGTGATGATATAAATTTTCAGGTGGAAGAAACTAGATGCTGACATGTTTGTTTGGTTTAGGGCAGAGCTGTCATCACCAATCTGCTGGGCCTGGAAGGATGAGGTTCTTGGTTTCCCCTTTGCCTGTTCCCCAGGTGAGATCTGTGACCCACAAATGACTCTGTCTTTGCAAGACATGTTAATAGGATGGTGCATAAAAGGGATATGGCTACATAATTCTTATTAATAAATGTCCTGTTTAGTTACCTCATGTTAATTAATCTCAAAGCAAAGACAGTTGTCAGATTTTGTTTGGGTTCAAGCCTGAAAATAACTTGTAGCTTTTAAAAAATACCTAGTTTTTCTTTTTCTCTTTCTTCCTCTCCCTCTCCTCCTCCTCTTCTTTTCTTCTTCTTTTCCTCCTCTTTCCTCCTTCTCCTCCCCTTCCTCTTCCTCTTGTTCCTCTTCCTTCTTCCTCTCTTCCCCTTCCTCCTCCTCTTCCTCCCCCCACCGTTAATGTTTCTTTTTCAAAGAATACAGCAGAGTCCAATATGTAGTCATTTGGCTTGTGAAGGAATCATTAGCTGTCATAGCTGAAAAGGATGTCAGAGTGCACAGAAACTAGTGGTTTTCGAGCTACTCTGAGGATCTGAAGGGTTTTAATACCCAATGTATGGGATGCAACTGGAAGGCCTGGTGGGTGGGGCTTCCACCCCTCCTCTGATTCAGCCACAGTGCCTTGATTTTCTTTTTGGTTCTACATATGTGATTTCTGTCTCAAGTTTTGCAAGGAGAAGAAGATTTGAACTCTTGGAAAGGTCCGAAAGCTGCTGGTGCAAATCAAACCTCTCACTCACAGATGAGGAAGCTCATGTCCTGTGATGCAAAATGATTTGCCTAAGATCGCAAAGCTTCTGGGTAAGGGAGTTGGAGCTACGAGTCCTTTACTTTTCCTGTTGTCTGGGGCTGAGTACAGAGAGGTATTACGCTGAGAATCAGAGAGAAAATGGAACACAGGAAAGTGTACTGTGTTTCCATCTCTCTGGGATGCAGGGTAAGACAGGTCTCTTGAAACACCTCTTGGGTGACAGAAGATGGCATTTCCATGATGATCAACAAGAACAACAATTCATGTGTGAATCACTTCTTTGACTTTTGGCTAAGATTAAGTGCAATGCACATGTGACTCCTAGTCCTCCGGTGTCTGTGATGATTGGAGGAAGACTGGTAAGGTCTGTTATAGTCTTCAGAGTCTGTGCTGTGGAGCTGTTGCCATGTCCCAGTTTCATTGCTAATACAATTTTTCTTCTATACTCTTTGGTTTATTTTTTATTATTTTTGGTGGGTTCCTAGGAGTGATTTATAGAAATGTGCACCAAGTCAGCCATATTTCCCAGGAAGATTTAGAGTTGAGTCACACTTTGATTTATTGACCAAGGGAAAGTTTTAAGGTAAATAATTAGACATAAATAAAAACATTCCACGTATTTATTATTTTATTTTATTTTATTTTTTTGAGATGGAGTCTCGCTCTGTCACCCAGGCTGGAGTGCAGTGGCACGATCTTGGCTCACTGCAACCTCTGCCTCCCGGGTTCAAGCGATTCTCCTGCTTCAGCCTCCTGAGTAGCTGGGACTACAGGTGCCTGCCACCTCATAAAGCTAATTTTTGTATTTTTAGTAGAGACAGGGTTTTGCCATGTTGGCCAGGCTGGTTTCGAACTCCTGACCTCAGGTGATCAGCCCACCTCAACCTCCCAAAGTGCTGAGATTACAGGCATGAACCACTGTGGCCAGTCAAGATATTTATTTTTTAAAGCATTGCCTTTGTTATTATATTAAAAGAGTGAAGATTTTTTTTTGAGAGGTTATATATCATTGTACTAGGAGACTGAAAAACTGTCTCTGCTCCTTGCTAGTTATGTGACACTGGGAAAGTCACTTACCCTCTCTGTGCCTTGAATTTCTTCATCTGTAAAATGCTAATAATAATAGCACCTCCATATGGGGTTGCTATGAGGATTAAATGTGTTAATACATAAAGCTATTATAACAATGCCCAGCTTGGGATTCATTGTGCTTTGTTAGTCTGAGTATTGGTATCTCTCAACAATTCAGGGAAATTCTTGACCTGTACTGCTTTAAATGTTTCTACCCCTTCGGACTGCTAGAGACTGAATGTTTAGTTAAAATTAATATGTTGAAACTTAATCCACAGTGTGATGGTATTAGGAGAAGAGACTTTTGGAGGCCGATTAGGTCATAAGGACAGTAACCTCATGAATGAGATTAGTGCACTTATAGAAGAGACCCCTAGAGAGCGGGCATGGTGGTTCACCTGTGATCCCAGCACTTTGGGAGGCTGAGGTGGGCGAATCACCTGAGGTCAGGAGTTAGAGATCAGCCTGGCAAACGTGGTGAAAACCCGTCTCTACTAAAAATACAAAAAATTAGCCGGGCCTGGTGGCACTTGCCTGTAGTCCAAGTAACTTGGGAGGCTGAGGCAGGAGAATCACTTGACACTGGGAGGTGGAGGTTGCAGTGAGCCAAGATCGGGCCACTGCACTTCAGCCTGGGTGATGGAGTGAGACTCCATCACAAAAGAAAAAAAGAAGAAAAAAAAAGACCCCAGATAACTTGCTTGCCTCTTCCATCACGTGAAAATGTGGCAAAAAGACAGTCATCTATACATTAAGAAGTGGGCCCTCCCCAAGAGCCAAACCTACCAGTACCTTGATCTTTGACTTTCCAGCCTCCAGAACTGGAAGAAATAAATTTCTATTGTTGATAAGCCACCTAGTCTATGACATGTTTGTTATAACAGCTGAAATAGACTGAGATACAACCTATTGACCTCCTCAGGACTCATCTCTTTTCTATTTCTATTTCTTTTTTTTTTGAGATGGAGTCTCACTCTGTCGCCCAGGCTGGAGTGCAGTGGCTGGATCTCAGCTCACTGCAAGCTCTGCCTCCCAGGTTTAAGCCATTCTCTTGCCTCAGCCTCCCGAGTAGCTGGGACTACAGGCGCCCGCCACCTCACCCGGCTAGTTTTTTGTATTTTTTTTAGTAGAGACGGGGTTTCACCATGTTAGCCAGGATGGTCTCGATCTCCTGACCTCGTGATCCGCCCATCACGGCCTCCCAAAGTGCTGGGATTACAGGCTTGAGCCACCGCGCCCGGCCTGTATTTCTATTTCTTTGTCTCTGGAGGAACTTCTGAATAATTTTCTTGTTTCCAGCCTTTAAGTTATTACTATTCTGATGCACTCTGTCCAATACACTTTGAGAGCTATTTGTGATGGAGACAACCTGCTGAACACAGCAGTCCATTATCTCCTTCTTTTGTATTAATGATATTGTAATTGGACACCTGAATACTCAGCTAGGTGACATTTCTCAGACACCTTTGCAGTTGGGTGTGACCCGGTAACTAACACGTCAATAGAGTGTGACTGGAAGTAATGTGGGCCATGTCAACAGAGCAGGCGCATCTCTTCTATAGCCTTTCTCCTTCTTGCGAGCTAGAATAACGCTATCCTAAAGTTGTCTACAGAACACAGCAAGTCCTTAAACTGCCACTGGTTTGCAATGGGATACGTTGGAAAATGGAAAGAAAAGCACTCAGAAACATGGTAGTAATTCAACGTTGTCACGATACTCAAACGTAGTCATTTTTCTGGTAATTC
Organism: Rhinopithecus bieti; assembly: GCF_001698545.2. Lineage (NCBI taxonomy): Eukaryota > Metazoa > Chordata > Mammalia > Primates > Cercopithecidae > Rhinopithecus > Rhinopithecus bieti. The sequence continues at coordinate 4,922 of NW_016810571.1, forward strand.
ATTTTATTGCGTTTTAAAAAAGGAATTGCTCAAAGGATTGAAAAATAAAAACTATCTTATCACCTGTGCCTGTGACCAGCTGAGATTACTGTCCTAGGGGATAGTTGAGAAACACGAAGGAAGGAACTTGCATCCCTCAGTGACCACCCAGAGCAGAGCAGTCTGCCTGCTGCGATGTTCACCTCGGACTTTACATGAGAAAGAATTAAAGCGCCGGGCGCGGTGGCTCACGCCTGTAATCCCAGCACTTTGGAAGGCCGAGGCGGGCGGATCACCTGAGGTTGGGAGTTCAAGAGCAGCCTGATCAACATGGAGAAACTCCGTCTCTACTAAAAATAGAAAATTAGCCATGTGTGGTGGCACATGCCTGTAATCTCAGCTGCTCAGGAGACGGAGGCAGGAGAATCGCTTGAACCCAGGAGGCGGAGATTGCGGTGAGCCGGAGATCGCGGTGAGCTGGAGATCGCGGTGAGCTGGAGATCGCGGTGAGCTGGAGATGGCGCCACTGCACTCCAGCCAGGGCAACAAGAGCGAAACTCCGTCTCAAATAATTTTAAAAAAGAGAGAATTGAACCATCATCTTCTTTAACCTGTTGATGATTGTTAGACCTCTTTCTGTGGCAGTAAAACCTTACCTCATCACACATCCATCCCATTTTAAACCCCAGCTCTTACACATTTTATTTCTAGAAATTGTATTTGATTCTTTTAAATATCTCTTAATCTTTAAAAAGAGATTCTCATTCCTTGATCATATTTGCAAGCCTCTGTTGCTTTTAATTTTCAGCGGTTGTTAAAACAAAGTCTTGTTTAAGCACCAAGATACAACAAATATGAACTTTCAAATGGAGGTGCCAAATCTCCACATGGAGATAGTCATCAGGAATTTCTGAGAAACTTGCTCTGAAACACTGAGACTCTCTCAACTACTTGAAGAATAGAAACCCAATCTCTACTAAAAATACAAAAATTAGCTGAGCATGGTGGTGCATGCCTGTAATCCCAGCTACTTGGGAGGCTGAGGTGGGAGAGTCGCTTGAACCTGGGAGGTGGAGGTTGCCTCCTTAATCCAAAGGATTAAGAGCATGGACAAGAAAAGATTTTGGTGAAGAAGATTTCTTCAGGAAAATTGATCTTGAGATCTCCCTTCTCTGTTCACCCCAGAGATGATCCTGCACCAAAGTTGATGGGAGGCAAAGTCAGAGCCTGCCCTGCGGACAGCCAATATCTGGGTAGACCCTGACTAACTTAAAAACTAGTTGGAAATATCTTTGTTTTATTTTTCTTTCCTTTAATTGGTTGAGGTTAAAACTATAAAAGAGTGCACATGACCACAACTGGGTGCCGTAAAACAACAAAAACGTATTGTCTCACAGTTCTGAAGGGCAGAAGTCTAAATTCAGGGCATTAGCAAGGCTGTGCTCCTTCTGAAGTCTCTAGATCCTTCCTTACCACTTCCAGCTTCTAGTAGCCCCGGGCAGTCCTTAGCTTGTGTCAGCAAACTCCAGTTTTTGCCTGCATCTTCTTGTGGCTGTCTTTCCTCTGTGTCTGTGGCTGTGGCATTCTCCTCCCTGTAGGTGTCTGTGTACAAATGTCACTCTTTTTAATTTTATTATTATTATTATTATTTTTTGAGATGGAGTCTCACTTTGTTGCCCAGGCTACGATGTAGTGGCATGATCTTGGCTCACTGCAACCTCAGCCTCCTGGGTTTAAGTGATTCTCCCACCTCAGCCTCCCAAGTAGCTGGGATTGCAGGCATGTGTTGCCATGCCCTGCTAATTTTTATATTTTTAGTAAAGATGGGGTTTTTGGCATGTTGGCCAGGCTGGTCTTGAACTCCTGACAAGTGATCACCTTGGCCTCCCAAAGTACTGGGATTACAGGCGTGAGCCACCGTGCCTGGCCCAAATGTCACTTTTCTTATAAGGACACCAGTTGTATTAGATTAAAGGCCCATCCTACTCCCGTATGACCACGTCTTAACTAATTATTGCATCTGCAACAACCTCATTTCCAAATAAGAACACTTTTTTGAGGTGTTGGGGGTTAAGACTTCAACATATTTTTTTTGGGGGGGAGGACACAATTCAACTCATAGTATAGGGAGAGAAAGTAAAGGGGTGGGGGTAACAAAAGGTGAGAAGTCCATCTTCTGAGGTTCATCTTCCTAAAACCCCTGTTTCTGCTCTACTCAGTGGTCTGTATCCTTACTTCCTCAATAAACTTTTGGTATAAACTTCCTGCTTCAAAGACTCTTGACCTTCTGAACTTCTACCTAATTCTCTGCTCCATTCCTGAAGACTGCCCTCCACCCTCACCCCCACTTTATGCCTTGGTGGTCATGATGGATCCTGCTCACCATTCCTCCTCAGCGCCCCCCGTCCTCCTCACCTAGGTCTGCTGTGCACACAAGGTCACAGCCCTGACCTTCTTGTACTCCCCAACAGGATATATATCTTGCCTCTTCGGCTTCTTGCCCAGCACACAATAAGCCTCACATGTCCAGAGATCTTGCCTTAGAGTCCCCTTCCTCCCTGACCTCGCTGATCCGACCATCTGCCAGAAGCCGAGCTGTAGCCACCTACTTGAGGACAGCTTTTGTGTCTCAGTGCTGGGAATCCCAGGGCAAACTGCTAGTGTGAGAAAGTTCTCACGTTGGCCCTTGAAATTTCCCATAGTTTTCCTTTAGGACTTGTATGGCAGTTATATCCATTTGTCAAAATACAGGGACCAGGGCTTGTCAAGGAGGAAAATATAACTGTTGGAGAAACATTTAATACTAGAAAATCTTCATGTGGCGTGTATAAAATTAAATTGAGTCTCAGAGTTCAAACTTCTTTCCCTGATTAATCCTTTGTGTTTCTGTGAATACACTAGTAAAATACAAGCCCAGTATGTTGGAAAAACAATACCTTAAACCTTTGAGTGAGGTTGGCCCACGAGCACTGAATAGCTTACTTGAGATGGTAGTTTCCTGAGAAGACACCTCCCAGAAGAAGGCTGTGTTAGGATGATGAGAGTTTTGAGTTGAGCATTAGGGAGCTGAGGCAAGTCTTTTCACCATTCTGGATTTTGGTTTCCTCACCTGCAATAGCACAGGGTAAGTGAGTTCTTTCAGCGTTACCATTCCAATTATATTAAAAAATGATCAAAATCTTTTAAAGTTGGGATTACAGGCATGCGCCACCGTGCCTGGCTAATTTTCGATTTTTGGCGAACAAAATTCAACTCATAGCATAGGGAGAGAAAGTAAAGGGGTAGGGGTAACAAAAAAATGAGAAGTCTATCTTCTGAGGTCCATCTTCCTAAAACCCTTGTTTCTGTTCTACTCAGTTGGCCTATATCCTTACTTCCTTTAGGACTAGTATAGCATTAAACACATAAAGCCTATTAAATATTTATATCCTGATTCAATACATTTATACACTTTTGTTGTCAGAAAACAATAGTGATCTTTTATTTCTGTAACAATACTCACTCTACCCAAACCTAGGAGACAAATAAATCTACAAATTATTTACAGAAAATTTAAAAACCGTGTGAATCTGGAAAACCTAGAGCCCTCAATTAAACTTTCTAAAACTCAAGAGTTTCATTTTTTTCCCCAACACACGAGCCAGTCTAATTTTTTTTTTTTTATCTGAACACATCGTCCAGATACATCTTGATCCATCTCTTTCATGAAGGAATGCAGCCAAAAGTTTCTTCCTCCCTGAAAAGCAATTCTCTAAATCAAGAACAACTTTTTAATGGCTCAAAGTCAAAGAGGCATTTTGGATGCTGCAGAAAGCCATTTAGCCATAGGACCACACTTCTCATTTGCCCTAACGAAGCAGTGGTTTAAGGTTTGGGGAAAGTTCTTTGGAGATTATGTACAACTCTCGCTACAGATGGATCAAGCCATTCAAAGTAGAATTTTGCAACCATATTTTCAGGCGATCACAGAAGTCTCTCATAAGATCAGTTCTTCATTTGTAAAAAAGTTATGTTATTTAAAGTACAATCTATGTGTACATAGACTAATAATAATTTGGCCAGAAATGTGTGCAGCATGTTTGGGACTCAGGAGTGCAGCAGTGGTTTGGAAATAGATGGGGGTTGGCTGGTAGCTGTGGACATTCACTGGTGGCACATTTGGTATCCACTTCCTTTCTGCTTCCTTCCTTTGGAGGAAGGGTCTGCCTGCGTTTTGTGGCTGCCTAGCGTTTTGTTTGGAGTTCCAGGGTAAGCCCTGCTTGGAATAAGCACATCTAGGAAATCCCATCTCATTTGGATTAGTCAAACAGGCTGCTGTGGTCTAAATGTTTGTGTCCTCCTAAAATTCATGTTGAAATCCTATCCCATAAAGTGATAGTATTAACAGGTAAGAGCTTTGGGAGGTGAAATCACAAGGGTAGAGCCCTCATGAATGGGATTAGATCACTCGTTAAAGAGGCCCGAGAGAGACCGGGTTGGCCCTCCCGCTGTGTAAATGGGCCCTCACCAGACACCACATTTCCTGAACCATTGATCTTGGACTCTTCTCAGGCTCCAGAACTGAGAGCAAGAGATTTTTGTGGTTTAGAAGCTACCCAGTCTATAGTATTTTGCTATAGCACCCCAAATGGACTAAGACACAGCCCATAGCTTTCCTGTGGCTACAAGGATTGGCTCAGAGTTGCTTGGGTAGCATGAAAATCAGGGGCCAGGTGCGGTGGCTCATGCCTGTAATCCCAGCGCTTTGGGAGGCCAAGCGGGGGGGATCACGAAGTCAGGCGCTCAAGACCAGCCTGACCAACATGGTGAAACCCCATCTCTACTAAAAATACAAAAATTAGCCAGGTGTGGTGGCACGCACCTATAATCCCAGCTACTCAGGAGGCTGAGGCAGGAGAATCGCTTGAATCGGGGAACGGAGGTTGCAGTGAGCCAAGATTGTACCACTGCACTTTAGCCTGGGTGACAAACAAGACTGTCTCAAAAAAAAAAAGAAAAAAAGAAACTCAGGAATTCTGTGAGAAATGGCTCTCTGAGGAATCATAAAGCCCTAGTTTCTGCTGCTGGTAGCTACTACTTTACCATCATGAAGAAGGCAAAGCTGACACGAGCTATGATGAAAACATGAGCAAATTGCAGAGAACTCTTGTGGTGAGAGTGGGGAAGAGTGGAAGGAGGGAGGAGACAGTGAACACAAACAAATAAATAAATGAGGTGAGCATGCAAATAAATGAAATGGGGTCATATGACGTGTGGTGAAGAGAGGATGCGAGCCTGCCTTTGATGGGCAGGGCAGGGAAACATGTACCACAGCCCCACTGTGGATGCTAGGGGAATTTCACACAAATGAGGGCATCGGCCATGTGTCTTTGCAGCAGACTTACAGTATGTACGTGTTGACTCCTCAGGACTCCATAGACCTGACCCTCTTGTGTCCTTCCTGGCCTCTGGTGTCATAGATCCTGTGCAGTGTCTTGCTCACTTCAGTGGGTCCAAGTTTAGGTTTTTGCAGTTTCACAAATGGGTGTATGAACAAAAAGAAATAAACACGTTTGTACCTCACCCTTAGACTGTGTCTGCTGAAAGAGAAGGAGACAGATTTTACCTTGGAGCGTCCCTCCTGGCTGACTTGCCAAGGAATGCACTTTGGACTGGAAGAATTTCCACAGCTGTGTGGAGGGTGGTGTTCTGATGGCCAGGCTGCAAATGATGTTGTTGGTCCATGTGGAAGACTTGATCTTTGCCGGGAGGTCAAGGAAACCTAGAAAAAATGATGGAAGGTAGGAAGGCGAGAGTGGTAGGAGAAATATGAAAACATTGGGAGTTTTCTCCTTGAGCAGAGGCACCTAAAAGCAGACAACGTTTACAAAGTAGCTTGATTGTGAGAAAGCCCTTTTTCTGGGCCTCAGTTTTCTCATCTGGGAAATGAAGGAGATTAACAATATGATCCATACAGCTGCTTTCGGCCCTAAATTCTGTGACTCTAGAAATAATTACATATCTGAAAGATTTTTATGCATAAGCAAGGGTCTGTTTTCCAACTCCATTGCAACAAAAGAGGAAAATATGATATCTGAGGCAGAGCTTCTTGACTTTGAGAATTGTTTTTCTCCAGGAGAAAACAATGGAAGTTTTAAAATGCCAGTTTCTTGGAAATTTATAAGGAAATAATACATTGCTATTTTTTTTTCTGGGATGAAATTATCTAAAGAATCCACCCCCTAAAAACGTGACTTTGAATTTGCATGGAAGTTAATATATTAAAATGTAAATGCCAGGTTCTAAGTTCTTTTTTTTTTT
>NW_016810571.1:11412-60193 GCF_001698545.2 Rhinopithecus bieti
CTCTGTCACCCAGGCTGGAGTGCAGTGGCCAGATCTCAGCTCACTGCAAGCTCCGCCTCCCGGGTTCACGCCATTCTCCTGCCTCAGCCTCCCGAGTAGCTGGGACTACAAGCGCCCATCACCTTGCCCGGCTAGTTTTATGTATTTTTTTTTTAGTAGAGACGGGGTTTCACCGTGTTAGCCAGGATGGTCTCGATCTCCTGACCTCGTGATCCGCCCGTCTCGGCCTCCCAAAGTGCTGGGATTACAGGCTTGAGCCACCGTGCCCGGCTGAGAGGGGCTCTTGGTTTTGTTCTAGACTCTGCCTCCCTGTGCTCTGCCACGCTGTAGATTCATTTCTATTAATGAGTTGCTCCTTCAATATGCAACTCACATTTGGTGACAATTATTTTCATTAAATAACCAGATGAACAACTTCTCTGGGGATGTGAGTAAAGGACAAAGGCCATTTAGGGGGAAGTCTGACCTGAATGGGTCTTGGTGCACAAGAAGTGAGAAAGCAGGAGAGAAGAATCCAGAGGAAAAAGAGGGATTCACACAGGAGGTAGGGAAATCCCCCCGAATACACTTTTCTAATGTTTTTCTTTTTTCTTTTTTTGTTTTTGAGATGGAGTCTCACTCTTGTAGCCCAGGCTGGAGTGCAGTGGTGTGATCTCGGCTCACTGCAACCTCTGCCTCCCGGGTTCAAGCGATTCTCCTGCCTCAGCCTCCCAAGTAGCTGGAATTACAGGCGCATGTCACCACGCCTGGCTAATTTTTGTATTTTTAGTGGAGACGAAGTTTCACCATGTTGGTCAGGCTGGTCTCGAACTCCTGACCTCAAGTAATCCACCCACCTCGGTCTCCCAAAGTCCTGAGATTACAGGTGTGAGCCACCACGCCCAGCCTAATGTTTGGTTTTCCTTAGGGACTTTGGTGGCAGCCAGTGAGCTGATGCCTAGCCCTGGGTATTGGAACTCTTCAGTGTTACCTTCATCAGAAGCCTGGCCTTCTCATTCCTCCTCACCCCCTCCTAGCTGTGTCCTTTCTGGGGTACAGACATCTCTCAAGAGAGCAGGGAACAATCTGCTGAATTTAGGGAATGCTATTGGCCTCATGATGCTTGCTGGTATCACCAGGACTGTTCAAATACTATTTGAATATTGAAACAATATTGAATATTCAAATTTGAGGGCTAGGAATCCCTTTGGGCTCCCAGATCCTTCTCACCATTGTGGCATTTTAATAATTTCATCTTAGTCATCTGCTCACTGCTCTCCACTTAATAAGCCATTCACCATCATTTGTGGTTGGCGTTATCTGGACAGGTTGGAATGAGCTGCAATTGTGACTTCTGCCCTCAATTCAGTGGTATTTGTTCTGGGGTCTTTCACCAATTTCATTTTGTCTTAGTGATCTCTCAGCATTTTTAAAACACGTGCCCACGAGCGTAGGGAAGTCCACAAAGAAGGGTGGACACTTCCAACTACTCAGCAAGAAGGACCTTTTCAGATTCCCCATGTCCTTCTTGGATTACTATGGTTAGGACCCAGCCTCAGTCTGCAGGGAAAGTGCTAATATCACATGCATTTTACTGACTAATTGGAGGAAAAGGAGGAAGGGAGCCAATGTTCTGAGACTAAAGGGGATGCAGATCTCCCCATGTGGCCTTGTCGTTTCCATAGATAAGGAAATCCAGGATGGGTCCTACATCCAGGAACAAGCCTTGCCCAGGAATGTTTTGGTCCCCTTCTTAAAGCCTCATGATGGGGAGTCAGAACTCTTGGAAAGTAGCTCCTCCCCAGGCTCTACTGAGACAAAAGTTCTAGGCTCAAGCCCCGGATGTTTCAGAACTCCCTGATTTTGTGTCCTGTTGAGGTGGAGACAATGCCACAGGTTCACTTGCTTTGTGTTTTCCTTTCCCTGGACACTGGAGAAGACTGTACCTCCAGCCTTCCTAACACATGGGTTGGGAGCATGTGACTAATTCTGGCCAATGAGTGAAGTGGAAGAGACATGCGTCACTTTTGGGCTGAAACGTGGCTGAGTGGGAACGAGGTCTCCAGTCTTTCCCATCTTGTGCAGAAACTCCCACCAACCCCCTCTGGATGTGTAGCATAAGGGAGAAGTAAATCCTCACTGAGATTTTGAGACTAACTTGTTACCACAGCATAAGCTTGCTGATCCTGACTATTAGCAAGGATGGCTCGTGTAACAGTTTGGACATTTGGAAATTTTCTTTCTCATTGAAATTTCCCACATTTTCTTTTCTTTCCTTCTTAATGCATTTAAGGGCTTATGTATTCTCTATGTTGAGAATATAATGGGAGGAGACAAATAATTATTGAAAGAAAAGACAAAATTGCAAAATGGGTGATGATTAACTGGAGTTGTTTCATGCTTGGTACCCTGTGGGGGTATAACTTGGATGGGGGAGTAAATGGAGAATGACACAGATTTTGGTCAGATAGAGCCATAGGGAGTGACGTCTGGGGCAGGGCGTATTTATGCTGCCAAGATGGCATTTCTGGTCACAGTGGTCCGTTTTCCTTTTAATAGTTTCTACGTTCCTACTCTACATAAAACTCTGTTTAAGTGTGAGCACAGAGCCACAGGTCAGGACTAGAGCGAGTAGGGGAGGAAGAATTCATTGGCAGATACGGACACAGCACAAATTCGGATTTTGGCATACGTTTTCCAGCAGTTGCATGAAGGAAACCCGATCTTCCCTTCAAGACATCTCATTTTTGCCTTCCACCTGGACTTGTCCTCAGGGATCTGCTTTCCAGTCCAAAGGGACCATGTCCTTTGTGTCCCTGTGATGCCTGTCTTAGTTGTTATTTGCTGTGATGTCTGTTGCTATCTTTCCTTTATTTCCGTTCCACTCCTTGCCTGGCCTTCTAGGATGCGCTCCATGCTCCCAACGGTTCTCTCCCCCATAACTCCCTGGCCGTTAACTTGTTTTATTGTCATGGTTTGATGCTGAAAAATTGTTCTTTGCTTTCCAAAATGACAGCTAGCTGATGCATTTGTCCCCCATTGTGGGCACTTATGTGGATGGCTGATTTCATAGGAATGGGGAGGAATATGGATTTGTTTCTTCCTGTCAAAGTGGGTAAAAATAGACCACAGTCCTTCCCCCAAAGAGGTAGATATTTGAGCCAGTTCTCTATCTGCCTCCCAGCAGGGATTCTCAGTGCTGGCTGCAAAGTCAAACCACCTGCTGGATTTAAACAATATTAATGTACAGCTCCATGCTGTATTATATAAATGTATGTATTATATTTATATGTATATATAAATGTATTTATATGTATATATAAATGTATTTATATGTATATATAAATGTGTATATATAATATAAATGTTTATTTTATATAAATGTATTATATAATGTATAGTTCCATGCTATATTATATAAAGAGATTCATTTTTTTCCTTTTTGGAGTTGGTATTGGGGTTCATTTAATCATTCATTAGTCAACAATCAACAGTGATTGATGAATGATGATGAAGTGATGTCTTATGCTATGGACTGTCCTAGGGGCTGGGGATATAGCGATAAGAAAGACAAACCGGCTTCCCCATTCCAGTGGAGGTTACATTCTAGTTGAGGAGTGAGGACAGACACTAAATAAGCCACATAGTAAGTAACCAGAGTAATTTCAGACGGTGACATGTTCTGTGGATGAAGGTAGGGAGTGTAATGGAGGGAGCCTGAGGCAAGTGTGCTGCTCACTTAATATGGATGCTTCTGGAAGGTTCACTGAGACGGTGACAATGAGGCTGGTATTTGAAAGACAGGAGGTGACCTGTCACGAAATGTCTGGGGCGGAGTGGTCAAGGTTGAGGGAACTCGGGGTTCACCTGTCCTCAGAGGAGAATTGGTTTGGGATACTTCAGGACCAATAAACAAGGCCAGTGCGCCTTGAGGAAGAAACTGGGGGCAGAAAACCAAGGTAGGGAAATGAAAGAACAGATAGACATAGAGTCAGATCTGCAGGGTGCAGTCTTGCTAGGAGAAATGGTTTGCCTCCATAGCAGTGATTTCTTGCTGGGAGAAATGATTTGCCTCCATAGCAGTGATACTAAAGGTGAAAGCAGGCAGCTTCTCACCACTGGCCAACTACCCACACATTCTGAGGCAGCCAGGTCTACAAGCAGGTTCCTCTCATGCCCCCCCCCCCCCCCCCCCCCATCCCTCCTTCCTGTTTCTGGGACCTGTTAGGACCACTGTGCAGGGGGGACAGGTTGCGGTGGCAGTGCCGTGTCCTGCTTTGCCTGGGGCCTGAAGTCCAAGTCTTCTCTTTCTTTAAGAGCAACGTGGATCAGGTTGTGTGTTTTCTGGACCTAGGTTTCTTTACAGGATGTCATGAGGGTGAAAGAGGGTAGCATGCGTGAGGCTGCCTCCCGCGTCTGGTCATCTGAGACACAGAACACACTCGGGGAACGTTGGTTTCCATTCCTCCCTCTCTGAAATGGCAAAAAAGGACAGAGAAAAGACACGTTCTTTTCCCAACGGTTTTGAATGACAGTAACAGAACTCTGTATCTCTTATTGAAAACCTATTTTATTGAGGTTCAATTGATATATAAAAAGCTGTACATATATAAGGCTGGGCGCAGTGGCTCATGCTTGTAATCCCAGCACTTTGGGAGGCGAGGCAGATGGATCACCTGAAGTTAGGAGTTCGAGACCAGCCTGACCAACATGGCAAAACCCTGTCTCTACTAAAAATACAAAAATTAGCTGGGCACCTGTAATCCCAGCTACTCGGGAGACTGAGGCAAGAGAATCGCTTGAACCTGGGAGGAGGACGTTGCAGTGAGCCGAGATCATGCCACTGCACTCCAGCCTGGGCAACAAGAGAGAAACTCTACCCCCCACCCAAAAAAATGCTGTATGTATTTAATATATCCAACTTGATGAGTTTAGGGATAAGAATGAAGCATGACTCAAGCCTGTAATCCCAACATTTTGGGAGGCTGAGGCAGGTGGATCATGAGGTCAGGAGATCGAGACCATCCTGGCTAACACGGTGAAACCCTATCTCTACTAAAAATACAAAAAATTAGCCGGGCATGGTGGCGGGTTACCGTAGTCCCAGCTACTCGGGAGGCTGAGGTGGGAGAATGGCATGAACCTGGGAGGCGGAGCTTGCAGTGAGCCGAGATCGCGCCACTGCACTCCAGCCTGGGCGACAGAGCGAGACTCCATCTCAAACAAACAAACAAACAAACAAACTAAAAGAATAAAGGGTGAAACTATCATCACCATCAAGCCTGTAGACATATTCAACACCTTTCAAAATTTCCTCTGATCCCCATTATCATGATTATTATTGTGGTAAGAACATTTAAGACAGAACTAGTCTCTTAACAGATCTAATTATACCATATACTAACTACACTCCCTGTGTTGTGTGTTGTGTCTCTTACGTAACTGGAACTTTGTACCCTTTGACCATCTCCCCACTTCTCACACTCCCCAGCTCCTGGAAACCATCGTTCTACTCTCTACTTCTATGAGCTGGACTATTTTAGATGTTATGTATCAGTGGACTCATGCAGCATTTGTCTTTCTGAGTGCGGTTTATTTCACTTAGCATAACGTCCTTTGGGTAGATCCCTGTTGTTGCAAATAGCAGAATTATCTTCATTTGTAAAGGCTGAGTAATATTCCATTGTGTATATATGCCACATTTTCTTTCTTCATTCATCTGCAGAAGGACATTTGGTTGTTTCCGTATCTTGGCTATTGTGAATAACACCGCCATAAATCTTGATGAAATCTCATTGAGAAATAAACAACATGTAACTATGATTGCTTTTAAACCTGAGGAATGGCTGCTGCCCAGACTGAAAGAAAATCAAAAATGCTGTTGTTATCTGACTCCCAGAATAGCCGGCTCCTCCTCACTTAACTCTTACAGTTAATCTCCAGCCCCCAGAGGTGGGCCTCTTACACTTCCTTATCAGGGCACAGAGCATTTCTCAGACGCTCTTTCCATACACGAAGGGCCGTAGTTTTAGCTGCAAGATCTGAGGGAGATGATGTTTATGTCCAGTCTTTATTTAATAAACAAACGTGTTCTAAGCTGCATTTTGCTTTCTACTTCCTGAAGTTAATAACTATATTCACTGCACACTCCTTTCCCAGCAAAAAATCGTGGGACTTGAAAAATGGAGTATTTTCCTGTCTCCAGTTGGATGGCAAGAACTTAAAATTATTTTTAGAAAAGCAGTTGCCCAGAGTGAGTGTAATTCTAACAGGGTTGTCTCCACTCCCTGTTTGTTTTAGCTGGTTCTCACTATGTTTGAATGAGAGCACAGGCCAAACCACAGTCAGCTCCGAATCCCTGTAAAAAACCTCCATTCAGGCCGGGCACGGTGGCTCAAGCCTGTAATCCCAGCACTTTGGGAGGCCGAGACGGGCGGATCACGAGGTCAGGAGATCGAGACCATCCTGGCTAACACGGTGAAACCCCGTCTCTACTAAAAAATACAAAATCTAGCCAGGCGAGGTGGCGGTCGCCTGTAGTCCCAGCTACTCAGGAGGCTGAGGCAGGAGAATGGTGTAAACCCGGGAGGCGGAGCTTGCAGTGAGCTGAGATCCAGCCACTGCACTCCAGCCTGGGTGACAGAGCGAGACTCTGTCTCAAAAAAAAAAAAAAAAAAAAAACCTCCATTCAGTACCTTTTCCCTAGCTCGGCTGTGGAGGAGTGCTGCAGGTAATACCCCGTTTGATGGTTTCCTGTTGTGTGGTCATTTGTCTATATACATGTCAGTCACATATTGAGATTCTCCAGAGAAACAGAACATCTATATCTGTATTTTTATCTATCTATCTATAGATATGTTTCTAACTCTATCTATAGATATGCCTGTATCTACAGATGTCTCTATATGAGAGGAGATTTATTATAGAAACTGGCTCACTTGGTTATGGAGGCTGAGGAGTCCCACAGTCTGCCATCGGCAAGCTGGAGAACCAGAGAAGCGAGTGGTGTAATGTTCAGTCTGAGTCTGAAGGCCCAAGAATCGGGTGGTGCAATAGTTTGAGTCCCAGTCTGAGTCCAAAGGCTCAAGAGCCAGGAAGACAGAAGCTGGATGTCCCAGCAAACATGGCAAGAATTTGCCCTATCTCTTTATGATCTATTTGGGCCCTCCGTGGATTGGATGGGCCCTCAGTGGGTTGAGTGGGCCTTCAGTGGGTTGGATGGGCCCTCAGTGGGTTGGATGGGCCTACAGTGAATTAGATGGGCCCTCAATGGATTAGAGGGGCCCGCAGTGGATTGGATGGGCCCTCAATGGGCTGGATGAGCCCTTGGTGGGTTGCGTGGGCCCACAGTGGGTTGAATGGGCTCTCAGTGGATTGGATGGGCACTCAGTGGATTGGGTGAGCTCTCAGTGGATTGGATGGTGCCAACATGTGTGGGTGAGGATGGATCTTCTTTACCTACTCCACTGGTTCAAATGTTAATCTCTTCCAGAATCACCCTCACAAAGACACTGAGAAATACTGTTTTATCCCTTAGCCCAGTCAAGTTGACCATAAAATTAACCATCACAGTCATGGAATATTGTCCTATACTCAAGTCATAATTTGTCATGTAGACAAGTTAACATACGTAAGGTACAGTGGTAATAGAATCTGAACACTTATCTGGCAGTCATGGCTTTGCTATTTTCTAACCATGTTGCTCTCACACCTTTACATGGAGCGAGGATCCCACCATACTCACAATTGAATCAACCTCCTGTGACCTTTGTGAGAACTGAAATCTGGGTTTTGCACTCTGAAAAGTCTCTGAATGCCAGAGGTTCCTGAGAGTCTTCCTACAGCTCAGGAGTACGCTCAGTTGCCAGGAGGGAGGCTGAGCTCTCGGGGCATTCAAAGTGAGAGGATGTTCCTAACACTTCATTCTAGCAGCTCCAAGGAGCTAGACAGAGAAAAGGGAAAATGAAAAGAGATGCAGTTGGTGTGAGGCAATGGCAGGGGGAGGCAACAGCTTGTGAGGACAGGGAGGAGAAGTAGCCCTTCCAGCATTTCCTGGACGATATAGCCTGGTGTGTGGTCTGGCCTCATTACTAGCCTGGCGCCTTCCTTGCTTCTCTTTTAGCCGACATCGGAAGTTGCCGCTTCTCCCTTGCTCAGGGCCAGGTGGCCTGTGAGGCTCGCAAGGCTCTCCAAGAGGGGAACTTGCCTCCTCCCCTAATTGCCTTCATTCTTGTGTCATCATGTAGAAAATCATTTACACTGAAGTGGAATTTAGCCTGGCTTAACTGCGTGTATCTGGATTTCCGCTTTCGTAGACTATAAAGACAAATTACAGCATCACCATTAATAGTGGCTGGACCCTGGAGACTTCTTGACTTTCCAGGCTCCTCACTTGCTGGTGTGCACTGTGCTAGGGTTATGGTGAGGGTTAAATGTGGCCATGGACCTGTCATTGGTCAGCCCTCAGTGTGGTTCAGAGGGATGTGATAGAAGAAGTATGTACTTTCAGAGTTTCAACCTCTAGTTCATAGATGAGGCCATGAAAATGATTTGTCTACGCTCATACAACTCATTAGTGGCTGGTCTGGGACAAAGCTCCGGTCCCCTGATAGCCACTCAAGGTGCTCTTCTCACTTGTGTGTGGCTGAGAACACAAGGAAAGGAGAACCTGCCTCATCTTTACGGCTGTGGCTAGAGCAGAGTGACATAAACGTAACTGGGTTTATGTGTCCCAAAAGATGAGGGTTGCCAGGTAAAATACGGGATGCCCAGGTCAGCAAAGGCTTTCTGGGATGTACTTACACTAAACATTTATCTGCTGTTTATCTGAAATTCAGACTGAACTGGGCATCCTCCATTTTTATTTTCTAAGTCTGGCAACCCTGTGAGAGACGAAATTCACATTAACACTATTTAGCAAGCCAAATGATGGCTGTGTAGCCTTGTCTGGGGTCTCCACTTAGAGGCAGAATCTCAGTGCTTTCTGAAAGTTCTTAGGAGGTCTGTAGTTACATCTGCAGTGGTGCCAAATCTCCATATGAAACCAGAACAATTCAAATGCTTATTCACAGTCTAGATGTTTGCACCGGGTAGACAAAATATTGAAATGTTTGGCAGAATTGCTCAATTGTCCTTTGGAAGTCTGGCATCTTGCAGCTGCAACCTTGGAGTTCGTCCTGTGCTGGGACGGTATCTACAGCCCAGCTCTCTGATCTGTGGTGACCCTGTAGTGTCTCTCCCCTCCTTTCCTAATGAGGCTGGGACATGCTACTAGAATTTTCAAGGATTTAACTGAAGTCTGGACATGCTTTGCATTTTGTTCATTTTTTGGCCCGAGACTCACATGTATGTACAGTTGTTTTACTTCAGTCTGCTGATAAAGCTCAGACTTCTGCAGACTTCTTTTTCTTAGTTTCTGTTAGGCAGGAAACCCAGAAAGAAATTCAGACTTTTTTTTTTTTTTTTTTTTTTTTTTTTTGCCCTAAGAGCACAATGAACCGCAATAAATCTCATGCATATAACAACACTTTGACCTCGTTAAGAAGATGGATGAAGAACAGTGATTTCAAACAGCACTGGAAGCCACTAGCAGCTCAGGGCTCCTTCTGAAGAAGGTGCATTCATTGATTCGGTTATTCATTCATTCAACCGACTTTACTGACCCTGTGTGGCATAGGAGAGAGATGAGCAGCTAGGGAACACAGCAGATAGAAACGCAGACTTGAGGCCGGGCGCGGTGGCTCAAGCCTGTAATCCCAGCACTTTGGGAGGCCGAGACGGGCGGATCACGAGGTCAGGAGATCGAGACCATCCTGGCTAACATGGTGAAACCCTGTCTCTACTAAAAAATACAAAAAACTAGCCGGGCAAGGTGGCGGGCGCCTGTAGTCCCAGCTACTCGGGAGGCTGAGGCAGGAGAATGGCATATAAACCCGGGAGGCGGAGCTTGCCATGAGCTGAGATCCGGCCACTGCACTCCAGCCCGGGCGACAGAGCAAGACTCCGTCTCCAAAAAAAAAAAAGAAACGCAGACTTGATGGCCAGTAGGCCTGGGTTCTGTTCTTGGTTCTGTCACCTATTAGTTGCGTAATCTTGGCCAGTTACTTCATGTCTCTGTACCTCCATTTGTTTGTTCATCTGTAAAATAGGATGAATAACAGTTCCTACTTCATAGGGTTGTTCTCAGGATTAAATGAGAATTCATGTAACTGCTTAAGAACAGCGTCTGACATTTAGTAAGTACTTATAAATGTTAGCTATTGTGTTGAATGCATAGCTATGGAGATTCTTTGATCTCAGAAAGGGCAGGCTCTTCTCTCTAAAGGTGAAATTCAGAGTGATTGTTTGGCAAAGCTGGCTCTGAGTCATGGCTGAGGAGCCTTGTGTTGTGTGTCACAACTAGCTGTCTCATTCCCCTTGCCTAGCAATTGGTCTAGGAATGGCCCTGATCCCTAGTTCTGGCTAATGGGGTATAAATGAACACTTTCTTGCTTTTCTGACCAATAAAGGAAAAAAAAAACAAAAAAACAAAAAAAAACAAAAGAAAAAAGAAAGGTCCCTCTGACCTGGAAGCTGCTTGTGATGCTTGGAGATACAGCAACCATTTTGTGACCTTGAGGTCACAGTCTAAGGACAAAGGTCAATGTGCTAAAGGTGGTAAAAAGAAAGAACCCAGGTCTGTAAGGCTTTGTTTGAGTAACTTCACCGGATAGCCTACCTCCAGACCTCTTATTAAGTGATGCACATTAACATCTAATGTTTTAAACTACTATAATCACATTTTCCATCATTTGCAGCTAAATGGATTTTTCCTTGGTAAAAGCAAAGAAGCAAAAAAAGCAGTCTCTTTCCTCAAGGAAATCATAGCCAAGTGCAGGTGGAAATGCCATGTATTCTAGTACAATAAAACTAACTGGCAAAGTAAACAAAGTGCTCTGTGCACGCAGAAAAGAATTAATAGGCGATGGGGGTATCTTATTGGATTGTAAAGATACAACTCTACGTATTCCCAAAGTATGACTTATCACCCATCATCTGGTTCTCAAGCAGAATACCCTTCCACAGAAAAAGAGACAAAATTCTCCACCTCAGGGGACAGATGATGATCACTCAACTTTGTGCTTCCCAGGTCAATGCTGAAGCAGCCTTTTCTGTTTCCCTCTTGCTCCCATCTCTCAGGACACTGACCCTCACTGTGTGGCCTGAATCTTGCTGCTTTATTCTTGCACTGAAGTCTGGCATATCTGCTTGCCATCTGTTCCTCCCGCCTACTTCCACCCTACAATCCTTGCTGGAAGATTTGTTGCTTGTGGTCTGTGCTTGGTTTGGGTCAAAGACAAAAGGACAAAATGATCTGTAGAGAGGAGAGGAAGAGTCTGGGGACTAAGGAGGTCACAGAAGGCATCCTAGAGGGAGGGATGAGCAGAGAAGTTGGTTGGAGAAGAAGAATCAGAGATGACTCTGGAGTGGTGCAGAGAGGCTGACGGAGTGAAGGTTTTGGATGCTAACAGAATCCAGACTTGATGAGACTAGCAGTAGGGAGGCACTCGAGGTCCTGAAATGAGAATGTAATGATTGTAGAAGGTTCTTTTGGCAGTTGTGGAAAGACTAGTTTGAAACAGTATTGGCTAAGGAATGAAGGAAAATCTGTCAAAAGATTTGCAGTCGTGAAAGGAAAGGAGACTGGGTGCGGTGCCTCTTGCCTATAATCACAGCACTTTGGGAAGCCAAGGCCAGTGGATCACCCAAGCTCAGGAGTTCAAGACAAGCCTGGGAAGCATGGCGAAACTTTGTCTCTACAAAAAAATACAAAATTTAGCCTGGCATGGTGAGGCACGCCTGTAATCCCAGCTACTTGGGAGGCTGAGGTGGGAGGATCGCTTGAGTCTGGGAGGTGGAGGTTGCAGTGAGTGGAGATTGCACCACTGCACTCCAGCCTATGCGACAAAGAAAGATCCCATCTCAAAAAAAAAAAAAAAAAAAAAAAAAGGGAGACTCTTCCAAAAAATTTCAGAGGCATAATTGGCCTTTTTTTTTTTTTTTTGAGACGGAGTCTCGCTCTGTCGCCCAAGCTGGAGTGCAGTGGCCGGATCTCAGCTCACTGCAAGCTCCGCCTCCCGGGTTCACGCCATTCTCCTGCCTCAGCCTCCCGAGTAGCTGGGACTACAGGCACCCGCCACCTCGCCCGGCTAGTTTTTTGTATTTTTTAGTAGAGACGGGGTTTCACCGTGTTCGCCAGGATGGTCTCGATCTCCTGACCTTGTGATCCGCCCGCCTCGGCCTCCCAAAGTGCTGGGATTACAGGCTTGAGCCACCGCGCCCGGCCCATAATTGACCTTTTAAGTTAGATATAGACACTGCACAAAGACTCTGAGCTGGGGGCTCCACTTTGCTGTCTACAGCATTAGCATTGCTAACAGAGTTTACTAACAAGGCTTTGCTGGCAACAACTGATTGAAAAGTGAAAACTTCAATCAATTAATGTTTTGGCTACAGATTTTTTTTTTCTTCACTTAATTGGGAAGTGGTTTCTGTGTCTTAGAGACACAGCCTGTGAGAAGACTTCTTGCTGGATTTGCCTATCTCTGTTAGAAGACAGTCATGGCAAATGAAAAAGTTGGAGGTATTGGGTAGTACGGCAGGCAGTTCATATGAGAATTAAAAAAATTTTTATGACAGCGTTAACTGTGTGTTAAGCCCTGGTTTAAGAGCTTTACACATTTGAACTCATTTAATTATCTGAGAAACTACGAGGTTGTACATAGCATTACTCCCATTTTACAGATTACATTCTTGTTTCAGGGCCTCAGGTGACTCCCTACTGCTAGTCCCATCAAGTCTGGACTCTGCTAGCATCCAAAGCCCTCACTTCACCCGAGGAAGCTGAAGCTGAGAGAGGCTAGGGAGATTGTTCAGTATCACACACCTATTAAATGGTGGAGGCAGCATCTGAATCCATGCTATAGAGGCCGTCATCTTTTTTTTTTTTTGAGACGGAGTCTGTCTGTCGCCCAGGCTGGAGTGCAGTGGCACGATCTCGGCTCACTGCAAGCTCCGCCTCCTGGGTTCACGCCATTCTCCTGCCTCACCCTACCGAGTAGCTGGAACTACTACAGACGCCCACCACCGCACCCGGCTAATTTTTTGTATTTTTAGTAGAGACGGGGTTTCACAGTGTTAGCCAGGATGGTTTCGATCTCCTGACCTCATGATCTGCCCGTCTCAGCCTCCCAAAGTGCTGGGATTACAGGCGTGAGCCACTGTGCCCGGCCGACCGTCATCTTAACCATGACACTTGACAGCCTCCCATTTTTTAAGTCACATTGCCCGAGAGTATGACTAAGTCCCTAGGACTTATCATGGTTATGCCAAAGTCTAGATGTTCCCTAGAAATTAAAGGGAGCACTAATAGAAAATGGTCCCTCTTCCTCAACTCATTATTGCTGGTTCAGCACTCATAGGTTTCAACTATGAGCCCTATTGACAAAAAGTGACCTGGGGACCTTACCGAGTACTTACAACCAGTGAGAGTCACTTCCAAATCCTAGGACACTGACAGAGCCCATGATGAAGAGCCGAGTCACCTCCCTTATAACAAACCAACAATTGAGGGAGAGGCACTAATCCAAAAAGGACAATGTGTAACACTTATGAGAATTTTTGAAAATAGTAGAAAGGCATGTGAAAGTCAAATCGATGCTTAAGCCTTTTGCATGTGGGTGCAAATTACACGTCAGTACAATTAAAAATATCTAATTTGACATTCAAGTCATCTTTGAAATATTCAGACTTAACAGAGGCTGTTTTAGGAGAGAGAAGGGAATGGCTTGTAGCTATGAAGGGAAGGGATGGACGCTATTCAGGGTGGAACTTTTGGGCGTGTTGCCAAAGCAAGTCTTATGAAATCTCGTGATATCCCATCTGTAGGAGAAAATCCACAGTGATCACATTTTGATATGAAAGTCATCTGTCGACCGGGCGCGGTGGCTCACGCTTGTAATCCCAGCACTTTGGGAGGCTAAGGCAGGGCAGATCACTTGAGGCCAGGAGTTCGAGACCAGCCTGGCCAACATGGTGAAACGTCGTCTCTACTAAAAATATTTTAAAAATTTAGCTGGGCATGGTGGTGGGCACCTGTAACCCCACCTACTGGGGAGGCTGAGGCAAGAGAATCACTTGAACCCAGGAGGAGGAGGTTGCAGTGAGCCGAGATTGCACCATTGCACTCCAGCCTGGATGACAAGAGAGAAATACCATCTCGTAAAAAAAAACAACAAAACAAAAAAAACAAAAAAGAAAAAAGTCATCTCTTTTAGGTAGATAAATGCAAACTTAATGAGAATAAACGGTAGCAGAAAAAGTTGTTTTTAATATGGATGAACGCACTGTAATTTCTTTGGAGTGAACTATCAAGTTGCCTGACTACGAGGAAGGGCATGGTGCACCAAGTTATACTTTAGTTAAAGGACCTTGAAGTCATTGTTCATTGTGACCTGAGCTTGCAGTCTATTGCTAATTCGGGCAGTTAACAAAAGGTTGCAAAGGGTTTTGTTAATAAAACAAACAGCTACATCTTAAACCGACACCCGAAGACTGTATACAGATTCTATTATTACCCCTTAAGAAAGAAAAATTGGATGGAAAGAAGATCCAAAATATATGTGGATGGTCAAAAGCACAGAACAAGATAGGGATAGAGAGTCTACCTTAAAGTCAGGCTGAAAACACCCCAACCCTTCCATGGGGGGGCATGTTCAAAATCTGTGAATTCACCCACAGCGTAAATCTTTTCCATTTACTTTCCACAGGCCAATGTCCACCAACTCAAATTAAAACCAACACTGAGCCTCCTCTCTCCTTGGGGGCAGAGATTCCATCTCAGACAGAATTGGGGCTCTCTCATCTCCCCCATTCCCTTTACCATACTCAGGACCTTCTCCATGTTCCAAAGGCCTAGCACAGAGCAGAGTGTTGGCAAGGCCTCTATGGTTTTTGGTCTGTGCTTATTAACTGCTGAAGTACCTGTTGTTCAAACTGAAGTGGTCCCTTGATGTTTGATAGTTTCACATGTTTCTCAGCCATGAGAATCTTTGCTGAAACTAGGACTTGAGAGTATAGGGTTCAGTTCTCCCAACTGCACAACTCAGCCTTTTATGGCAAGGTAGGCTCCCTTCAAGAACCCAAACTAGGTACTCCTGCTGATCATTGATCTGAGCATAACAGGCTGCACTAAAAGACAACATTTTTTTTAGAAAGGTAAATGTCACAACTGCCATAGAAACATAAAATTAATATCTATCAAATATTTCAGTTAACCGTTAATGAGAGGAACAGTTAAGATGATTAAACCAGTTCAAAGGAGAACCCAAAGAATGCGCACACACACACAGGCAATCAAATACTAAAATCAATTTTCTAATATATGCAAAACTGGTTTCCCATTCGGGTCACTTGTATGTAACTCCAATTCCTTCTCCAAGAGCCCTTCCAGGAGAGGTGCAAGCCCCCAATCTTCCCCCTCCCCCCCAGTGGAATGAGTGGAACTTGCAGTCAGTAGCCCTTGGCTTGGGCAGTCCTGGCATGATGCAAGACCTTGTGCTGGGCACAGAAGGTGTCCACCTGGTTCTCACTCTACAGAGCCCACTGCCTGATGCTGTCCCTCAGGCAGGAGCCTCCTTCAACACAACGGCCGCTCCCAGAAGGCACCGTGGTAGTAACTGCAGTGGCCAGCAAGCACTAGACACATTGAATGCCCCTGCATTTTTGCTTATTTTAAAGTCACTTTTTTTTTTTTCCTGATACTTGCCTACATATGCTGAATCAAATGTGGGTTTCAGGCAGAAACCCAGCAACTAAGTAATTCTTAATGACTGAAGGTTGTAGTGAAAAATGAGTTGACTCTAATTAATGGGATTAGGTGGTCATCTTAGAGAATAAAGTGGGTCATGTTGTGTCCGGAATTGGTGGGTTCTCGGTCTCGCTGACTTCTAGAATGAAGCCGCGGACCTTCGCGGTGAGTGTTACAGCTCTTAAAGATGGTGTGTCCAGAGTTTGTTCCTTCTGATGTTTGGACCTCTCCAGAGTTTCTTCCTTCTGGTGGGTTAGTGGTCTCGCTGACTTCGGGAATGAAGCTGCAGACCTTTGCGATGAATGTTACAGCTCTTAAAGGCGGTGAGTTCGGAGTTGTTCCTTCCTCCTGGTGGGTCCGTGGTCTCCCTGACTTCCAGAGTGAAGCTGCAGACCTTCTCGGTGAGTGTTACAGCTCATAAAGGCTGCGCAGACCCAAAGAGTGAGCAGCAGCGGCCGGGCGCGGTGGCTCATGCCTATAATCCCAGCACTTTGGGAGGCCGAGGCCGGCGGATCACAAGGCCAGGAGATCGAGACCATCCCGGCTAACATGGTGAAACCCCATCTCTACTAAAAATACAAAAAATTAGCCGGGCGTGGTGGCGGGCGCCTGTAGTCCCAGCTCCTCAGGAGGCTGAGGCAGGAGGAGAATGGCTTGAACCCCGGAGGTGGAGCTTGCAGTGAGCGGAGTTCGTGCCACTGCACTGCAGCCTGGGGGACAGAGAGAGACTCAGTCTCAAAAAAAAAAAAAAAAAAAAAAAAAAAAAAAAAAAAAAAAAAAAAAAAAAAAAAAAAAGAGTGAGGCAGCAAAGCAAGAATTTATGTGAAAAATGAGAGAACAAAGCTTCCACAGCATTGAAAAGCAGCTGCTGGCTCAGGCGGCCTACTTTTATTCCCTTATTTGGCCCACCCACATCCCGTTGATTGGTCCACTTTACAGAGTGCTGGTTGGTCCATTTTTACAGAGTGCTGACTGGTGCGTTTAGAAAGCTTTAGCTACACTCAGAGTGCTGATTGGTATATTTACAAATCTTTAACTAGACACAGAGCACTGATTGGTGCATTTACAATACTTTAGCTAGACGGAAAAGTTCTCCAAGTCCCCACCCGACCCAGAAGCCCAGCCGACTTCACCTCTCAATGTTAAAGAGAGCCTCTGCTGCTAGGTATTTGCAAGGGAGAGGACAGGCTGGAGATTATATCCAGATGATTGTATCACAGGTGCACCTGGGGTCGGGGAGGAGTCCTGAAATTGGGCATGTTTTATTGAGGTGGTTTAAAGAAGAGACTGGTTTTGATGTGAGGGTACCAGAAATCCTGAACTTTTCATAGAATGGTTTTAGGATTTGCCTTGATGAAAATTTAGAGGAAGAAAAAGATAAAAGGGCACACTCTCTAGAAGTAGTTAGGCATTGGGTCCCTAAATTGGAATCTGATTTTGGTCTGATTTCCTGAAGATTTTATTCTTTCACAGGGGAAACTCAAATGCTACTTTTATCTTCTTAACCTTACGTGGAGCTCCATTCCTCCGGCTTATCAGCTTCTCCTGAAGTTATAGATGGGAGTTTCTTAGAGCATAGTCACACCCCACAGATCCTATAAACATCTAGGCCACAGACTGTAAATTTTATTTTATTTTTTTGCCTTACATCTCCCCTGTATCTATTGAGATTATCATTAACATTTTCCCCTTTAACTTTTTACTTATAGTTTTAATTTTGAAAAAAATTTTAGATTTACATAAAAATTGTAAAGATAGTTGAAAGAATTCCTGGATACCCCTCACCCAGTTTCACATGTTTCTGTGGTACATTTGTTAAAACTGAAGAACAGACATGGCTCCATTATTATGAAATTAACTCCAGACTTTATTTGGATTTCAACATTTTTTCTATTAATGTTTTCTTTCTATTCCAGGATCCACTTCAGGATACCACATGATATTAAGTTTTCATGTCTTCCCAGGCTTCTGTGGTGTGTGAGTTTCTCAGTACATTTTTTTGTTTGTTTGTTTTTAATGACCTTGAGAGTTTTGAAGAGTACTGGCTGGGCATCCCATAGACTGTCCCCCAGTCTGAGTGTGTCTGTTGCATTTTTTCTCCTAATTTGATCGGGTTTGTGGATATTTGGGAACACAGCCATAGATGTGAAGTACCCTTCTCATCACATCGTATCAGAGGGAACCTTGGTCACTTAGTTGAGGTAATGCTGGTGAGGCCTCTCCATTATAAAGTTACTTTTTTGTCTTTTCTTCTCTATTCATTGCAATTGAGCCACTAGGTGATTTGTGATTTCTAGTTCCATTCTTTAGAATGACTTAGACATTTTTGTTTGTTTGCTTGTTTGCATGAAAATTCCAAATAATTCATTCATACCACCATCTGAGCCTAAAGTCTTTTTGGAGGTAAAATTTTAAAACCTTTTATGATTTCTTCTGGGTGTGATGGCTCAAGCCTATAATCCCAGGGCTTTGGGAGGCTGGAGCAGGATTGCTTCAGCCCAGGAATTAAGTGTGCAATAAGCTGTGATCATGCCACTGCACTCCAGCCTGGGTGACATAGCGAAACTCTGTCTCTTAAAAAATACAAAAAAAAAAAAAAAAACAAAAGCAAACTTGTAATTTCATAACTATAAAGGTCTTCTACATCTTCTAAATGTCAGAGTTTTTGGTAATTAAAAAATATGATCAATTTCATTGTGATTTTGAAATTTAATAGATGGTGTTTTGCCTAGCATATTTTATTCTTGTATGTATATTTGGTATCTTTTTTCTGGATTTCTAATACAGATGTACATTTTCTTTTCATGAGCAGTCATGCTATCTATGTTGTTTAATTTGTGGAGGAAGTGGTAGGGCCTTCCAGATTTGTGAGTCTAATGCAGAAATGGGAATTGGTAAGGTGTATGTGTTGCAACAGTGAGGTTTGCTAGAGCAAATAACACTGGAGCCCAGGGGCAGATTCTTGGGTACTTCTGGCAATTCTAGGTGATGGTGGGCCATTAACATAGAAAACCAGGCTTCTGCTTATTTCTCTTAGAAGCTCTTTTTGGTAGATACTCTAGTTTGGAGGTATAGAGGCAACATGGAACTCTGGGAGAGATAGAGGACTATTGTTCACCCTCCAGTGCTACTTCTCAGACCTTTTCTGCTAATAGCTACACAAGATTTGGTTATGCCTCCTGCAAAGGGCTTCTGCCCAGCTTGAGATTTACAGCTGTTTTCACCACTATACGGGTAGGATCAGGTATTTTGGGGTATTTGGGCAGGAAAAAACAAACATAGAATGTCAAGTCTGTGTAGGACCTCTAGTTCAAAGCTATCTGCCTTTATCCTCATTTTGTAAAAAAGATTTCTCTCTTTTTTTTTTTTACAATTTTACTTTAAGTTCTGGAATACATGTCCAGAAACTGCCGGTTTGTTACATAGTTATACGTGTGCTATGGTGGTTTGCTGCACCTATCAACCTGTCATCTAGGTTTTAAGCCCTGCATGCATTAGGTATTTGTCCTAATGCTCTCCCTCCCCTTGCCCCCCATCCCCCGACAGGCCCCGGTGTGTGATGTTCCCCTCCCTGTGTCCATGTGTTCTCATTGTTCAACTCCCACTTGTAAGTGAGAACATGTGGTGTTTGTTTTCTGTTCTTGTGTTAGTTTGCTGATAATGATGGTTTCTAACTTCATCCATGTCCTTCCTTTCTCTTCATTTTAAGGATATGAGAACTAAGGTTAAGTAAGGGCAAATGGATGTTCTAAGGCCACAGAGAAAATCAGTGGTGTAATTAGGACTTGCACCCAGATTTCTTTACTCCTGGTATAGTGCTGTCTCGTAACACCACACTACCCTTTGTTTTGACCTGACAGACCTAGAGGCCATACACATAGAGAAAAGGCAATGATCAATGTGGTAGAGGTAAAACACTCTCAGGTAAAAAACTCAGGGAGAGTTGCATAGCATGGGTGCCTCTGGGCTCTGTTGTGGAGATATAATTGCAGCGGGACCTGTCCTAGTCAAACCGCTTATAAACGTTTGATCCTGCAAATCTCCATCAACTGCGCTTTACAAATCCCCAGGGAAAACAAAGGCATATTTGGAGGAGTTGCTTTATCTCTTCAATCTACTTGTGCAGTAATCCTGAACTTTTAGAGCACAGCCAAGGGCTGGGATACTTGCCAGTCCATATACACAGTGTCCATCTGTAGGGCTAGACTAGAATTCAGGCTAAATGGAGATTCCCTCTTTTGGCTGCTGTGTTCTGTCTCAGACTGTGTATCTTGAAGCAGGATCCACATTCTTGGCAGGTCAGCTGTGAAACGTGTTTGACATTGGTGGAAAAGGGCAGTTCTCAGATCCAGGAGCCTTGCTGCTTGTCTGTCTGCACGCCTGAGGAAACCTTTGGCAGAAGCCAACTTTTTGCGAGTCTGTTTGGCTTTCTCTTTGACACTGATGGAGCAGGGTAAGCTGACTCCAGCCTCAGAAAGGTCCGTTCCCTCCACTTTCTGTAGAACACGTACAAACCCTCCTATGTGTCTAGTGAGGATGTTCAGTGCCCATTTGAAGTCCCTTGTCGCAAGGAGAGAAATGGGAAATGCAAAACGAATTAAGGTTACGCTATGATGTTATGGGGTGATGAGGATTTAATGAAGGGAAGATCATTTATTCTCTTCTCAACCTCTAGGACCCAGGCTTGTTGATTTGTTTATGCCACTTTCCATCTGTCTGTAGAATCACAGTACAGTGGGACAGATTTTAGACCTCAAATTCCAGGATCCTGGCATTAGGCCCAAAGTAGATCTGGGATTTCCCTCCAGCACCTGCTGCTTTAATAATTTCTGATGGACCTCCTGGAGTCATCTTAAACTGTTCCCAAGGTAAATAAACCGACTGCCCTGGAGTGGAAGCATCCCATTCATATAGACACAAACCCAGAGACAACAAACGAAGGTAAGAAAATGCCTTCCCCTGAGATTGCGCCTATACTTGGTAAAATCGATTCCTGGGGACACTGTGAATGGTACTTCCTCAAATCATGCCCCATGTCCTCTTCCTGCCCTGGAAGAGGCAGGAAGACAGGTTGACTGACGGGGTACACTGCAGTCTTGAGATATGCAAGAGAGGGTAGAGGCCACACTGTATAAAGCCAAACCACCTGCTTTAGAAAACTCTGTGCACAGGCATTTGATGAAGCACCTGCCTCTCGTGACAGACATTCAGCCATAACTCAAAGGAGCTGTGCCAACCAGGTGGCTTTAAATCCCTTCCTCCTCCCATGCAGGCAGTGACGGGTACCTGACAAGAGGCTCCCCTACCTTTGGTGGCTTCCAGAAGAAATGCAGTGAGGGTGGGGCAGGGTAGGTAAGGAACATAGGAAAAATGCAGAGAAATGAGATGTTTATAAAATTTGATGTTTGTATTTTCCATCTTCAGGTATTTATTTTTCCTGATTTCAGACTTTTTTCTGTTTCTAGTTTTATAGATGCAGTTTGCTCTCATTGAGATTTCACTCAGAGGCAGTTAATTTATTTACCTTGGGAACAGAAAACAGTTCTTGTTTTTAGATTTTTTTTTTTTTTTTTGAGCAAATTACAATGAGAACAATGGTAATTTCTGGGAAGATTGTAACTATGCAATTTTCAAATTATGAAATTTCTCCTGGTCAGAGGCCTTACTGAGCAGCTTGCTTATTCAGCTAATATTTATACAGAAAAAAAGAAATCAACAAGGCTGTAGCTTTAAAAGTTCTGTCATCTCTTATCTGTAGTCTTTTTTTGTAATTTTTATAAATATAGAAGTTCAAATCTGCACAAAGATGTGTGTTTTCACACTGACATCTTTGAGATTCTTTGATCTTTTCATACCTCTGTGTATATAATGTTTGAACATGTGTAAAATCTTGCAAATTAGAGGTGAACCAGATTATTATCCTGTATTCAAAATTCTGTCATATCTGCAATTTTAATTTGAAATTGCAACTATGAGAGAGACTTCAGGGAAGAGTATTAAGATAGTTTCTAAAATATTTGCTTAATATTAATTTTAGAATTTTTAGAAAACACAAGAAAGAAAAATTAAGAAATTAAAAGTCATGATTCTGTCATTTAGACTTTAACATTTTGGTGTACACAATTCCAGTCTCTCTCTCATTTTGATGTGTATGGATATGTTAAAATAAAATGGAATTTTAAAAAATATAAGTTTAAAACCCCTTTTACATATTTTATTTTAAACATTTTCTTTTATTATTTTTTTCTATTATATTATCTCAATGGGTATATATCATCCCACCATATAGCTATACCATAATCTATTTAATGCATCTCCTATTGTTGGAAATATAGATTATTTTCAATAATTCACCATTACTGGCAGTACTATAATGTTAATCATTGTAGCTATATCTTCGTGCACAGTTATGATTATTTCTTTATGATAAATTCCTGGAAGTAGAGTTGCCGGATCAAAATGTATGCAAAAATTCTAAGACACAAAAAGATTGCCTAAAATATAAATTTATAAATTTATCTTCGCACCACCTATTTGTCAGAAGGCTCATTTCCCTCTATACTTGACAATAACTGGTAAATTATTATTTTTTACTGATTTATAAACAATGCATACTACACTGTTGCCTTATTAAGCACTTATTTGATAACTAGTGATGATACATTTTGTGTTTACTGTTAATTTCACTTTCATGGTTTTAAATTAGCTTTTCATGTTTTTAAGTTCTTTTGTCTTTGTAAATAGTCAATTGAATCATCTTATTAGTTGAATAATGTCTTAGTTCTTGCTTTTAGATGTTTTTGAGCAAATTACAATTATAATAATGGTAATGTCTGGGAAGATTACAACTATGAAATTTGCAAATTATGATAATTCATTCCTCTGTTTTAATGTTTATACTTTTCTTTTTCTTAGTGCATTGGCTGAAACTTCTGTTTGGTCTTTGCTTCAAATCCTTGGAGAATGTCTTGGGCTGGTGTTAATTCCCTGATTAATTCTCTTCAGTACGTAATATGTTACTCATTACCTCCACTGTGTTTTAAAATTTGATGTTTATATTTTCCATCTCCAGGTATTTTTTTTCCTGATTTCGGACTTTTTTCTGTTTCTCCTCTAGTTTTATAGAAGCAGTTTGCTCTTCACTTTCACTGAGATTCCACTCAGAGGCAGTTATTTACCTTGGGAACAGAAGTTTAAGATGAGACTGGGATTTTCCTAAAAGTTTTATCTTATTTCATGGACTAACACACATTTTTAACTTATTAGTTCTCTTCTTTTGAATTGCTGGATATTTTCATTCTGTTTAGTGATTTTTCTTTGTTTATTCTTTTTTTTTCTCTCTCTTTTCTTTTGAAACAGAGTCTTGCTCTGTCACCAGGCTGCAGTGCAGTGGCACCATCTCGACTCACTGTAGCTTCCGCCTCCCTGGTTCAAGTGATTCTCCTGCCTCAGCCTCCTGAGTAGCTGGGATTACAGGCACATGGCACCACACCCAGCTAATTTTTGTATTTTTGATAGAAACGGGGTTTCACTGTATTGGCCAGGCTGGTTTTGAACTCCTGACCTCAAGTGATGGGCCTGTCTCGGCCTCCCAAAGCACTGGAATTACAGGCGTGAGCCACTGTGCCCGGCCTGTTCATTCTTACAGTAGCAATGTTATGTTTGTCCAAAATGAAGAGTAGAGATGGCCTTTATCAAATACAGAGTGGACGTTTATTCAAACTCTTTAGCCCTGAAGTTGAGAGCCAGCTTGACTGTGTCCCCACTTTCGTTAGTGTGCTCTTGGTGTTAACTGTGAGTTGTAGAGTCTGCATATTTCTAACTCTTGCTAGTTTTATCAGAGAAGCTGATTAATATCGATCCTTCATTGACTGCCCCTGGCTTGCCTGCCCTACTAGCTACTATGGTAACTCAGACTTAAGGGCCGTCTAAAGTGACTCCTGCTTTCAACATTTTCTTTTTGGCTGTCTCTTAAATGTCAAGGTTCTGTGGATGGATTCTACCATTGTCCTCTTTTCCCCTCATTCTCTACACTTTCCATTGTTTCTGTCACCTTTGTACATGACTTCAACCATCTCCTATATGCAGAAGACTCCCAAGTCAATTATCTCCAGCCCAGACATTCCTCTTTTTTTTTTTTTTTTTGAGACGGAGTCTCGCTCTGTCGCCCAGGCTGGAGTGCAGTGGCCGGATCTCAGCTCACTGCAAGCTCCGCCTCCCGGGTTTACGCCATTCTCCTGTCTCAGCCTCCCGAGTAGCTGGGACTACAGGCACCCGCCACCTCGCCCGGCTAGTTTTTTGTATTTTAGTAGAGACGGAGTTTCACGGTGTTAGCCAGGATGGTCTCGATCTCCTGACCTCGTGATCCGCCCGTCTCGGCCTCCCAAAGTGCTGGGATTACAGGCTTGAGCCACCGCGCCTGGCCGACATTCCTCTTAAATATAAAACTGGGCATCTCCATGTGGCTGTCCCTCAGCTGATCAAACAGAGCATGCACAAAAATGATTGACTGCAGAAGAAGCAGTCTTAAGCTTCATTATCCAATTTCTGGGTTGAACAAATTCACCCCATCCTCTCTGTCAGTCACAGTGACAATGGCAGCAGGGCTCTGGTGAGCTCTGGTACCACGTCTACCCTTCTGTTTCCACCCATCTGTGCTCCCTAGGAGTGGGTGTGGTTACTCTCAAACTTGGTTATATAAGTAAACCTGGTACTAAGACTTGTCCTGTAAAATAATGAAATTTGAACAAGAAGAGCGTTGATGCTCTGAAAACCATGTTGGAAGCTTTGTAAAGAATTTGATAAAGTGAACGTACTTAGAAAAATGCTGCGAAACTGGTTATGGGTTGGTTAACTCTAAGAGCGAAGGATTAAAACAAACAAACAACAAACCTTTGTTAGAAAAACCCTGACAACTGTTTTTTTTTTTATATATATAATTTATTTTTTTGAGATGGAGTCTCGCTCTGTCGCCCAGGCTGGAGTGCAATGGCTCGATCTTGGCTCACTGCAAGCTCCGCCTCCGGGGTTCACACCATTCTCCTGCCTCAACCTCCCAAGTAGCTGGGACTACAGGTGCCCGCCACCACACCTGGCTAATTTTTTGTAATTTTAGCACAGATGGGGTTTCACCGTGTTAGCCAGGATGGTCTCGATCTCCTGACCTTGTGATCCACCTGCCTTGGCCTCCCAAAGTGCTGGGATTACAGGCGTGAGCCACCGCGCCTGGCCAAAACCCTGAGAACTTTTAATTTAGATTGCTTTACAAGTATCTATAATTTCCCACTGTACTTCAAAGATATCAAAACTGGGAATTATAGATGATTCTTTAAGGGTATTGCTTCTGGGAGAAAGGTGAGGTGGAACTCCCCACTAACTAACTTGCTCAAAGGCCTTGGTCCTGTATCATGTGATTGGTGATTGATTGATACATTTGAATGTTAAGATAAAATAAAAGGTTTAAGACATGCATATTCCATTTTCAGAAATTATTCTCTTTTGTAATTTTATTTTGAGACAGAGTTTTGCTCTTGTTGCCCAGGCTGGAGTACAGTGGCACGATCTTGGCTCACTGCAACCTCCGTCTCTGGGTTCAAGCAACTCTCCTGCCTCAGCCTCCCGAGTAGCTGGGATTACAGGCACCTGCCACCATGCCTGGCTCATTTTTGCATTTTTAGTAGAGACGGCATTTTACTACGCTGACCAGGCTGGTCTTGAACTCCTGACCTCAGGTGATCCGCCAGCCTCAGCCTCC
This sequence comes from Rhinopithecus bieti, assembly GCF_001698545.2. NCBI lineage: Eukaryota > Metazoa > Chordata > Mammalia > Primates > Cercopithecidae > Rhinopithecus > Rhinopithecus bieti. The sequence continues at coordinate 36,993 of NW_016810571.1, forward strand.
CAAAGTGCTGGGATTACAGTCATGAGCCACCTTGCCCAGCCCAATTTTCAGAAATTATTCTCCTATCATTGATCTTTTGATTAATTATGAGTCCTGATTTATCGAATCAGAGGATTTGTATTATTTGTATCTTTTATTCCCAACATCCTAGCAGAAAGCCAGGATGCAGTCCAAGTGCTATGAAACTTGAGCTGCTGAGCTGGTGTGCCCATGAGCTAGCTGCAAAGGCTGGCTTGGATCTGAACTGTAATGGCTCTATATAAGTCTCTAACACTCTCTTGCAGTTTCTGCAGACGCAGAAGAGGGGGCATCTTTGGGGAAGTTTCCGTTTTTAGAGAAGGTTATTGGTAAAGCCTTTTTAGCTAATAGTATTTACACTTTCTAGTTCATTAAATGTCCATATTTATCATCATGGTTCCCAAGCATTTGTTGGTTCCTATCGGTAGGGGCGGTAAATTTGGCACGGCTTGGAGAACTACCCTTCATTTTCCCCGTTAGCTAAAATCTAAGACAGAATCGTCCACATGGATACAACTTTATAAAGAGCAAATAGACAACATATTAGAAATATTAAATATGAAATAGTACTGATATATTGATACAGTATAAGTGTACATAACCTGTTTAATCCCTGGCCTGAATTCAGTGGAGTTCAAATGGAAACAGTTTTTTTGTTTTTTGTTCTAAAGGATGCCTCCAATCTGACTTCCAGCCTCATTTTTCTGTTTTTTAATTAATCTTGAGCACAGACCATAATTTTCAGGTGATTCTTCACTGTTAAAAGTAAGTCCACGGGGCCAGGCATGGTGGCTCTTGCCTGTAATCCCAGCACTGTGGGAGGCCAAGGCGGGCGGATCACGAGGTCAGGAGTTCAAGACCAGCCTGACCGGCATGGTGAAACTGTCTCTACTAAAAATACAAAAATTAACTGGGTGTGGTGGCAGGTGCCTGTAGTCCCAGCTACTCAGGAGGCTAAGGAAGGAGAATCACTTGAACCTGGGAGGCAGAGGTTTTAGTGAGCCAAGATAGAGCCACTGAACTCCAGCCTGGTTGACAGAGCGAGACACCATCTCAAAGAAAAAAAAAAATTAAGTCCAGGGACGTCTGCTCTGCTCTGGCCATGATGGAGTAACTAGTACTAGAGTTATCCTTCTACCAGAAACAACTAAAAAAGAGACAAAATATGTGAAACAAGGGTTTTTGGACAATTGAAATCAGGTAGCAGAGGACAGGGATCAGAACAGGGGAAACAAAAATGGTGAGCCCTGTCATGGCCCCAGCTTACTGCCTGGAGAAAGTCTCCAGGCTGCAGCACAGGAAAAGGAACTCGGGCAGAGCTGATGGTATCCCTGTGTTGAGAAGACAGAGATGGGAGTGTGGGAACTCAAGGCAGCTGGATATCATAGGGCGTGTATACAAGAGAGGAGAGGGATTTATGGAGAGAAAGCTCCAGAGATCTGCAGAGGGTCCCCCTTGAGACTTAGGTGAGAGCTGAGTAGCTCTCACGTAACTACGTGAAGAAATGTCCCCAAAGCTGGGGAAAGAACCTCCCCAAAGGACTAAAGGAAAGAAATTCCTGTGTTCTGGATTTGAGGATATATTAGAGATACAAAGGAAGATGCGGAAAGACCAGGGACTCTGGACATCAGCAGGACATAGATGAGGAACTGGGTTGTGGAGGACTCGTCTTTGGGCAGAGGTCTTGCTCCATTGCCCAGGCTGGAGTGTAGTGGCGTGGTCATGGTTAACTACAGTCTCAATTTCCTGGGCCCAAGTGATTTTCCTAAATAGCTGGGACTATAGGTGCATGCCACCATGCCCCACTTAATGTTTTTAAATTTTTGGTAGAGACAGGGTCTCACTACGTTGCCTAGGCTTGAGTGTCCTTTTTTAAAAGTAGATTTTATTTTATTTTTATTTATTTATTTATTTTTGAGACGGAGTCTCACTCTGTCACCCAGGCTGGAGCGTAGTGGTGCGATCTCGGCTCACTGTAACCTCTGCCTTCCAGGTTCAAGTGATTCTCCTGCCTCAGCTTCCCAAGTAGCTGGGATTACAGGTGCCCGCCACCACACCTGGCTAATATTTTTGTTGTTGTTGTATTTTTAGTAGAGACGGGGTTTCACCATGTGGGCTAGGATGGTTTTGAACTCCTGACCTCAAGTGATCTGCCTGCCTCGGCCTCTCAAAGTGCTGGGATTATAGGCGTGAGCCCCCGCGCCCAGCCTAAAAGTAGATTTTAAACTGGAGTGCAACATACGAATAGAAATGTGCACAAATCATAATGTGCTCACTGAGTTTTCACTAGCACACTTGTGTAAACCAGATTATAAAATAGAAAGTTCCCAGAAGCTCCATTTGCACCCCTCCCAATCATTAACACTGCTCCCCCAAAGGCCACTATCACCTCCCACCCCCCATCCATCATCATCACCAAGGCAAACCTTCCTCCTCAGCTGGGCCCATTTACAATCCCCTCTGGAGATGCTGCTTCTCTGGCTGACACTGCCTGACTTAGTGTTGGGTGGCAGGTATCCAAGTGCTGGCTGTCTTAGGGGTGTGGCTTGAGTTCTTTGGAAGACCCTGTGGGGTCTCCCCACTGCACAGTTCCCTGACACAGACCGTCTGGCTCTGGACAGATGTCCATTCTTCGTCAGCTCCATTATTAAAGTCTGCTCGCCTGGCAGGCAGCCCTCTTGGTGGGGTACCGGAAAGATGGCTCAAGCCCAGCTACATTCCACAGTGTCCGCTCAACCCATGGGAAACTCATGTATCCTGGCCATGCCAGTGGGCCAAAGGCTGCTCCACGACCTCCTCCCATTTCCCTCCAGTTCTCCTTTCTCTTGTTATTAAGGCTATGATGGATGGAGATCTCCAACTGGAGAACGGAATGCCGGTGGCAGTATCCCTTCCTGCAGGCCCCCATCATTACTGTAGGAGATGATCTTGGATAATGCCCTTCGCTTGGCTTTGGAGAAGAGTGAGGAAGGCCACTGCTTATCATGAGGCTGACAATGGCCTGTGCCTAATCGATTCACCTCCACTCATTCTCCTTTTAAAGGGGGGCAAGGTAGGGAGTGTCTGTGGAGCAAGGACAGTGGTTTAAGGGTACCTAGGATTTATTTCACTTTGGTATGGTAAGACATAAAGACAGGGAAATGACTGCCATGAAAACAGAAGCTTTTTATACTCACAGATCCCTGGAAGCAGGGGGTACTGGATGCCACGTAGGGCCACACAGGGAAGCACCAGGTGGGTCGGGAGGCAGAGGGAGAGGGGGAAGTGTGGGTAAGAGCCTTTACTGGGGTTTCCACAGAAGGAACAGGTGAGGCAGGGTGAGCAGGGTTACTACTGGCTAGTTTGCATAATTTCAGCAGGCTCTGGGGCATAGGGGCTGTCCCTAGTTGTCTGGGACCTGACCCTGGGGGGATTAAGGGCAGGTGGAGAGTGGCCCAGAGTGTGGGGGCCCAATAGAGGAGGTGTCTGGGGATGGGGGCTCTGGATTGGTTGGTGCGCATTTGAAAGACATGCTCAAGCTGACTCATTTACTCTGTATCTGGGAATGAGCTAACCTCGGGAGGGGCGGTCCCAAGGGGGTCAGCAAAGTCCCTAGAAGTCAAAGCACCCTAATGCAGGAAAGAAAAGACACAATTAATAAAGCCAGTCTGATTGCCTCATAGTGAGCTCTGGGGGGCCGGGTGTGGGGGTGGAGGGGTTCTGGTGGTGGTTGGGTCTTTTTAGAATGTATGTTAGTTTTTACCTCTTTGTCCTCAGCTTTGTGTGCTGGCTGTTAATTCTGAGACTACAGGAAATATCTCAACATTCTGCTGTATAGTGATTAGTGAAAAACATTACATTACATGCTATCTGACTTTCCTATTAGAAATTAAAGCGGCAAATGCTGAAATGGGCTACACTTTGGATTGGGGCTCAGGGTCCAAAAATTCTTTGGTTGCAAGCAATAGAATTTGACTTGTTGGTATCAACAAAACCACGATCTGTGAAATGTGTGTAGAGTAGCTCAAGGGGAAGGAAAAGTGACTGTCAGGCCTCTGAAAGACAGAGAGCTACTGTTGGCTTCCAGCTGCCACAGCATTTTGTATGCCCAGGAGTCAGGTTCCAGGGAGGGAAGATCCTTGGCCAGAGGTGTGTGGATGAGGGGATCTTTGATTGACATTCTCATCAAGACTGCGTCATAAAGAATAAGGAGTGGTTTCCCAGGGGGAAAAATAAAGGGCTAGTACCAAAAGAAGAGGCTGTGAAATCTGGGTTGGAAAAACCAAAAGACGTTCACTACAGGTAGACAGGTGCACATAAAGAGTCCAGATTGAGCTTCGGAAAAGTCATATTTGAGCTCCTTCTCTGTCACTGATTATTTTGGTCATGATTTTTACGGACTTCTTTGTCCACCTATAATATACAGGGATGTAATACCTACCTTACCATATTGTTGAGACAAGTAACTATAAATGCTATAAAAATGACAAACCGCTATATGATTCATACCACATTAGTACAAACTACGTCATTCCTTCTGTTCCTGAATCTCCATCATCTCGTAGATGGTGTGTGTTCTTGCCACTGTGTACGGATTCACTAGGAAGGTACTGATTTGATAGTAAAGCATAAAAACTTTAAACATCCCATGGAAATGCAAGCATGTTCTAGTCTAATAAATTTTTAGGTTCTGAATCCCCATATGGAGCCAATTTGACATCCAGTTGTGCATCTAAAGTACTGTTAAAAACCCAACTCTTTATTTACCTAGATTCTCTATTTATCTTGAAATGAAAAGCATTTGCATGGAGAGGACTTCGTGCTTTTCAGCATGCAAAATGTCAAACAGATCTTATCTGACCTGTTGCTGCCCCCGTGCACAGCCCTGAGTGGCTCCAGGATCTGTGTTGACAATATTCCAACGTGTTCAGCTGATGTGCCAAAACCTATTGAAAACCCTAGGCCTGGATTGTGCTAACAGCACCCTTTCAAGTTCTTGAAATCCAGGCACATCCTGGGAGGAAAGAGGCCTGCGAGGTGTCTCACTTCTCTTACAAGAGAGATGGGTGGGAAAGGAAACCTCCTGGGATCCAGACAAAGCCTTGGGTGTTGCTAGGGACATGTCCTTTGCTAACGGACAGACAATTTTGTATAGAGACGTTCCAGCTTAACCTGGAGCTGTGTTCTCTGCTGGGATGCTGGTCCTTTCCCATGGGGGCCTTTGCTTGAGAGTCTAAGGACTTTCCAGTGAGGAAACTGATTCTGAGTGAGTACAAGGGTCAGGCGCATTCTTCGTTGCCTTTAATAGTTGTTGGAGGAATGAGTAATTCTGAAAGCAGAGCATGTTATTTATACTTATTTCCTAGCCCTATCTCCCCATGGTTGAGGGGTATTGGGGGGAAAGTGTGGATTTCTAATGTGGGTTGTGGATGTGAAATAAATCTCAGTGACCTACAGTCTCAAGGAAGGCAAGACACAAATGACATGACTTTGGTGCTGGAGTGAAACAGCCAAATGGTGAAGCAGAGAGAGAGACAGGCTGTTGGAATGATCTGTTTCTGCGGGACAGTCTATTCCAAAACAGTGGCTTAACACAACCAACATTGTATTAGCTCTCATGGTTTTTTGGGGAAGAATTTGCACAGGCCCTGACTGGGTGATTCTGCCGCCTCAAGTGGTGTCTGTTGGGCCATGTGATGGTATCTAGCCAATGCTTGTCTAGGCTAAGATGCCTTCATTTACATCCCCAGCACACTGGCAGGGATGGTTGGAAGGCTTGGCTCAGCTGAGTCCTGTTTCTTCTCTGGGGCCTGTCTGCTTGGCAATGGGAGGATACTCAGCTTCAACCTGGCAGCTCAGAGTTTCAAGAGACCAAGGCAGCAGCTGCCAGTCCTGTCCCAGGCTGAAATGGAGTCGCTTTCACGTTCTCTCTTGGTTGGAGTAGTTGCAGGCCAGCCTGGATTCGAAGGCAGAGACAGTAAGCCCAGCTCTCGTGAGAAGGAGGGTCAAAGGATTTATGGTAATCTTTTATTTGCTATACAGGCATTGTCTCTTCTTCTGCAGGCAGTTTAGAGTAGCTACTGCCTGGGGTGGGTTCCTAGGAAAGCGCTGTTGTCCCTGAGATGCTAGAGCTTGGTTGTCAAGTATAGACAGTGCCCTAATGAGGTAGTTTGCGTGTGTGTGTGACATGGGGCTCCCCTCATGCAATGAGGGAGGGAGAGTGGCTGAAGCAGGTGTTAGCTGACTTAGACTTGGGTGTATCACATGGAGACACCCTTTGGGAACTCCCAGAAGTACTTGGTGGGTGGGAAGATTGTTGCACAAAAGCTCTATACACCCTCCGCCTGGACCTTGATGTACAAAAGCAGGTAAAGGCAGCAGAGCCTGTGATATTACTGTTCATGACATACTCCACCAATATATCCTCTCCACCTTACATACACACCCACAGGCAGATATGGTTTGTGCAAAAGTTGATTATGTGTGTCGAAGATTCACCCCTAGCCTGAAAGTTTCTTGAAGTCCTGTCCCTCAGAGGGCAGCAATGCTGTGCAGGCATGGCTCATCAGACCCAAGTCTCACCTCGGTGGTGACATCACCTGGGATGGAGTGAATCCCTCATGAACACCAAGCTCCTTTTATTGAGGGCTCACTCCTCAGTATTGCACCTTCGTGTTTAGTTCTCACAGCTCCGTTGAACCACAGTATTCAGACTCTCATTTTTACAGATGAAGAAACAGAGGCTGAGAGATGCTAAGTGATGTTCCGAGCTCACAGAAGGCAGGCGGATCTGAATGTCTGACTGCAATTGTCTTTCCTGAAGGACTCACAGCACAAGGTGCCCTTCCAGGCAACAGCACTGTAAGCTCTCTAACAGGAGTGTGCTTATTTTTCCTCTGCTGCCAACGTGTCCTCTGCCCAAGTTCACAAACCTGATGATGGTGCCCTTTCACTTTCTTTTATTTTTTGTTTGGGGACAGAGTCTCACTCTACCCCCAAGGCTGGACTGCAGTGGTGCGATCTCGGCTCACTGCAACCTCCTGGGTTCAAGTGATTCTCTTGTCTCAGCCTCCCAAGTAAGCTGGGATTACAGGCACCCTCCACCATGCCCACCTAATTTTTGTATTTTTAGTAGAGACGAGGTTTTGCCATGTTGGCCAGGCTGGTCTCGAACTCTTGACCTCAGGCAGTCCACCTGCCTCGGCCTCCCAAAGTGTTGGGATTACAGGCGGGAGCCACCGCACCCGGCCCCCTTTCACTTTCTTTAGTCAAGAATCTGGTGGGGTTCCTGCAGGACAAATGCTTTCTGCTTGTCATGTTTCCTAGTCTGACACGATCCTGCTGGGTTTCAGTGGGTCTCATCCATTGTGAGATGATGGTGAAGGAGATTGAAGCAGGGTCCTTTGGTTTCTAGTTCCTTTTGTTTCTAAAACAATCTGACTTAAGTTCTCCCACTGGTGGACTCCCAAGAAAAAAGGTTGGTTTTTCTGGCTTTTGATTGAGCTTCTGATCATAGATTCTGCCGCACACGTGGGAGTTGTGACAGGGGTGTACCCAACTGCTGTCTGGTGTCTTTGCCCCGCACCAAGATTTCATCCTTATTGTTTGGGGCATTCTCTATTTTTAAAAACTGTCAGCCCTCAGATGGCACATCTATTGCTATTTCTTCAAAATCCATCTGAAGAAGTAGTTTTTAAATATGTTAGTGTGTGTTCAGGGTTTGGTGTCCTCCAGAAATCAATTGTGAGGAATTCCACCTCCAAATTCTACCTCCAAATAGTTGGAACAGATTTGAGCTCCAACTATTGCCTGGCAGCGCACATAACTGGGCAACTGACAGCTGAAGGGTGTCATCAAAACTTCTGCTTTTATCCCACCCTCCCTTCCTCTCTCGCTCGCCTTCTCTTCTTGCCCCTCCACATACCTTACAATATTCACAAAAGTAAAACTCTGCAAATGTTTGGGGTCTTGGTATAAAGTGAGAATGAGCTCCTGTCATGTGCCATCCAAACAACTGAACTCAATCCCCTCTGTCTGCCCTGCTTTCAGCTGATTTTTCTTGCTGGTGCACAGCTGTGAGATTCAGTTTCTCCACTGAAAATCCTTCCCCATTGCATATGGTGGACAATCCATTGTGTTCACGTGCATTCGAGGATCTTCACATTCCCACTCTAGCTTATCTTTCAAGGCTCACCTCTCTCACATTAGGAGAAACCAGACTATTCACCTTCTTCACAAATGCTTTAGACCTCTGTGCCTTGCTGATATTACTTGTCTATCTAGAATACCCTTCACTATATTTCGTTTTCAAAAGCTAACCAGTTTCTCTAAGCCACGCGCAAATTTTTGTCTTCTCAGAGCCTCCTTCCTTGAATTTCACAGCCTAAATAAATCTCATATTTCTCTATGTTCTCATAGCATTTTCTAAGTACCTTTTTTATAGGCCTTTTTAGATTCTTACACACACAGGCTGGCATGCTTGGAAATGTTTGCTGAGCTGTGAATCAGTTATTTGTGTGCATGACTAATTAATTACTGATGTTCAGAGACTATGCTCTTGCTTGTCTTTGGGGCCTTTTCTGAAAATCAGTAGTAGGTGCTCAATAATTGCATACAGTTGGCCGGGTGTGGTGGCTCACACCTGTAATCCCAGCACTTTGGGAGGCTGAGGCGGGAGGATCACTTGAGGTCAGGAGTTCGAGACCAGCCTAGCCAACACGGTGAAACCCCGTCCCTACTGAAAATACAAAAAATTAGCCAGACGTGGTGGCAGGTGCCTGTAGTCCTAGCTACTCGGGAGGCTGAGGCAGGAGAATGGCGTGAACCCGGGAGGGAGGTGGAGCCTGCAGTGAGCCGAGATCGTGCCCCTGCACTCCAGCCTAGGCGACAGAGCAAGACTCCTCAAAAATAAATAAATAAATAAATAAATAAATAAATAAATAAATAAATAAATAAATAAATAAACAATTGCATAGAGTTAAATGATACTGGTTAGCACGCATATTTCTTTCCTTCTGGAATTGATTTAAATTGTCTTAAAATGTTGATAATTTTCAGTCATTTAAAAAAAGAGACAAATTTTTGCTATTCAAAAGTAGACAATCTCTGGTTTACATATTTGTTGAGTAACTGGCCTATTAATCTGAGGCATGGATTTTTATTTCAACGTGAGCATGGCATTTACTGCCACTTGGTGGCAGTGTACCCCGATTACAAGACTGTCTAAGTGACTACTAGACCCTGATAAGTGCTAAAATTACAAACCAGAAGTTACGAAGTGACAGTCTGTAACAACTCACATCTAGATTCTATTTTAGTGACAGAGAGTCTAGTACAATACCATAATACTTAAATATATCCTAAAATTAATATCTTTGGGTATGTTACTATTCTCCTGTTGAATATCTCCTAATTATCTTGTACTTATGGATGATGAATAGAGATGTAAATCTTATGAAGAATTGCCAGAAAATGAACCACTGGCAACATTCTATGAAGGATGTTTTAAATGTTTAAGATAAGGTGTTCATATATAGCTAGACAGGTTTAACCCCTCACTGTGATTTATGAAATCTGTGCAGGAGCAAGAGTTCTATGTAAACTTTCTACTCCTCCAGAAAGTAGTGCAAATGTAATTCTGAAAGGAACAAGGAACATTCTGGAAAAATCAAAGCCCACAAACCCAGGAAGCATCAGCTGTAGGAGTGTTATCAGCAGGGGCAGCTTGATAGTCTGTGGGAGGAAGCAAAGGTGATTTTGGAAGATGGGTCTGGATACAAGTCACATTTTCTGAACTCTCATTTGTCCTTGTACGTGCTAGGTCATGTCACTCAGGTTGTAACCAGAAAAGATGAAGCCGTGTTTTGCATTTGAGGGGAGTGGTGGAGAGAAGCAGCAGCAGCAAGATCAGGGACCTGGAGAATCAGGAAGCTTCTCTTGGGTGAGGAACTAGGTTGCTGGGGACTCATTCTTGGGCAGAGTGCATATTCTTGGTGTCGCCTTTTATGTAAGATTTTTGCTACTCCAGAGGTAAACGGAGCTGCTTAATGGCGCCTTTATCATGCAAACCTAATTTCAGAGCTAAAGTTGGGAAGCTTGAGTGTCGTGGGAACACTGGGAGTGGCAGTCATTAAGCACTGCAGGGTTACCGAGAGGCTTGTCTTCTTTGTTCAAATGACTCAAGACAAAGTAGGGAAAGAACATGACTATATGTTTGATGCTTAGAGGAATCTGATTGCACAAAACTTTATTGATAATCAAAATTTATTTATAATTATATATTATAATTTACATATATTATAACACATTTTATAATTTTATTATAATGATTTACATCTTGTAATTTATTTATAATTAAGGGGACACCTTCATGTGGGGAAAGCTGGCGTGTTGTAAGGATAACATTTACTAAGGCCATATTGTATCGGCTACAAGACCTGCTTTGAGCTCAGCATCATTTAGCACCATTAGCCTGGAATCCTTCTGACTAATAGATCCTGCACTGACAAATGAAATAACAAAACACAAACTGCTACTCTTATAGAAGAACCGGTGTGATTACCAGACTCATATGGGTCCTATTACATAGTGAGTTCACTGAATCCTCCCAATACCTGTATGTGACAATTTTGATAATCTCTGTTGTAAAGATCAATAGCACAAGACTCAGAGAAGTTAAATAACCTGGTTAAGCTCAGACAGCTGATCAGCTGTGAAACTGGGACTCAAATCATTGTTTCTGATCCAATCTTGGTTTTCCCAAGGTGATCAAACTTTGGAGGACAGATGGTCCACAGGAGGAGGCGAGCAAATGTTTGTTGGCACGCCAGCCACACTGCACAAGTCCCGGAGATACCATTCAGATAGGCCATCACTGCGCATGCTCTATTCTGAGAGTAGTACCCCTAAATTGGACAGCACCGTGAGCCTGTTTGTTTGACTACCTTCTGATGTCAGGGATAATTCAAGAAGCTACCATTTTTGCATACTATAAATTATATAATCAGAACCACAGTAAATAATTATGTCCCCCTCTCTGGAGTGTTGAGTTGCTTCATTGATCAGTATCTTGATTTTATCTACCTGCCCAGCTTCTAGAAACTAAACCATTTGAGATTTTCTTAGGCCAGAGTCTACAGTGACATTCCTTGTATATGCAGGCACCAAATAAGAATGAAGTTAATGGTTAATGTGGAATAATAGTTTATTACATGCCAAGTGCTTTCCATACATCGCCTTATTCAACCATTGCAATGAGTTTTTATTTAAATCTTTGTTTTATGGACGAGGAAATGGAGTCTCACAGAGGCGAACAGGCTGCTAAATGACAGAGCCAGGGCTTGAACTCATGACTCCACAGCCCATCTCTAATCAGTACTCTCTGCTACATTGGTTAATGATGCTATTTTACATCAGGGGATGGAGATAATATTGTCAGAAAGGACTTACTAGCTCAAGGGAAACTGTCCATCTGGCTTAGAAAGTCCAGCCTAGAAAAATTTTGAACCATACTAAACTGTATAACAATCTGTTCCTTACCAGCTGGATGATCTTAAGTACATTATTTAATTTTCCTGTGTCTGTTTTCTCATCTGTAAAGTAGGGATAATAATAGTAACTATTTAATGTTACTGCCAGGAATAAATGAGATAATACATGTAAAACACTTAGCAGAATGCCTGGCACAGAGCATTAATAAATGCATTAATAAAATGCTTAATAAACGTTAGCTATCATCAGCAGCAGTGGCATTATCACTGCCATCCTTATTATTAGGTAAAAGCTACTTACATTTTAGCTACTGTGCTCAAGAGGAAGCAAGAAGGGTAAACATGATGTTAAGTCGATAAAACCAAGATACAAAGACAGTATCTTTTGAGATTTGACATGTAAACAATGAGCCTCTTCAGGAAACAGAAGTGGTTGAAGACCCTAAAGCCCAAAGGGTCCCAAGTACCCTACTTGGGGGAGGTGTCTTTGAGTTCAGTTGCAGAACTTCCTGAGCATTCTGGAAGTTCCTCACCATCGCTGCATTTGGACCAGATGATGTGAGAGTCTCAAGTATTCCTCGCCTGATGGGTGTTTGGTGTTGGAAAGCTCATGTATACTCCACTTCAAAAGTTGGTTGTGTACATCCAAGAGCTTTCTCAGACAGAACAGTATCAGCAGGAGAAGGCTGTCCTCAAGACTGGAGCTCACTCGTTCACTCATTGAATGTATTGAGCATTTTTTCTGTGCACTACAACTAGAAAGATTAAGAGATGGCCACATTCCTCAAGGAAGTTACAGACTGGGAAGGGAGAGAAATGTTATTAAACAATTACAAAACAGTGTCATGTCAGTAGTGTGCTAAGGAAGATGGTGGGATAAAGCAGGGAGAAGGCCAGGTTTCCTCCTGGGCTTTGGGAAGGCTGGATCTCAACAGTGTACACTCCGAAGGCTTTGACTGTTGTGGGCTACCCTGTTACCCCTACAAGTGTCCCCCACCTGCTCCCTCCAGAAGACAGGCTGCCCTTCTCCCCCTAGGTTGCTGCAAGGATAGCCAGCCATGTACTCTGCTGAGAGATCCACCCTCAATGCTTTCCTTTCAGGGATCTAAGTGGGGCTGCCTGAAGCTACAGCCTTTGCCAGATCTTGGGGTTCTTGGAAGGGGGCACACATAGTAATTTGGCCAAGTCTGGGCAGCAAGGTAGGCTTCCTAGACCTGGGAAGCGGGAAACTAAGAGCCATGCAAGCTCTCTGCTGTGTCTTAGTTGAGGTAGCAGCATTTTTCACTTAAGGCTGACTCAGATTCTCTCTTAGGCCAAACTGAAGTGTGACTCCTTTAAGAGATGTGAGAGCCCATGGGTGCTTCGGGGAACTAACTGGCTGACATCTAGTTCAGAGAGGAAAGCCTAAACTCCTGCCATGAAAGAAAGATTTTGCACACATTCTTTCTCTCTCTCTTTCTTTTTTTTTTTTTCCTTTTTTTGAGACGGAGTTTTGCTCCCGTTGCCCAGGCTAGAGTGCAATGGCGTGATCTCAGCTAACTGCAATCTCTGCCTCCTGGGTTCAAGCGATTCTCCTGTCTCAGTCTCCTGAGTAGCTGGGATTGCAGGCGCCCACCACCACGCCCGGCTAATTTTTGTATTTTTAGTAGAGATGGGGTTCCACCATGTTGGCCAGGCTGGTCTCAAATTCCTGAGCTCAGGTGATCTGCCCGTCTTGGCCTCCCAAAGTACTGGGATTACAGGCATGAGCCAGTGCGCCTGGCTGCACACTCTCTTTGGTGCATCTTTCCATTCTTTTCTTCCATCAGTTCTCCATGCAGACTGTTCGCACAAACGACACAGACTTCCAGGTGTCCCCAATCAAGCTTCACCCTCTCCTGCAATTCCTCTTCCTGGAATGTGTGGCTCATTAACACCCCCACCTGCTGGACTTCTACTTGGCTTCAGAGGTCCAGTCAAGCTACCCAAATGGGTGTTCATCTGTGATGCCTCTTCTGCTCTTCCTGATCTCAAATTATTTGTATTTCTGAACCCAAGGTAAAAAAAATTAAAATGGTGTGGAAATACAAATAACAAAACATGCGTCATCTCAAAAGGGTCCAGTTCAGTGGTATTAAGTACATTCATAATGTACCTAATGGTCTGCAGCCATCAGCACCATCCATCTCCAGAGCTTTTTTATCTTCCCAGACGGAAACTCTGTGCCCAGGAAACACTAAGTCTGCATTTGCCCTATTCTCAGGCCCTGGCAACCACCTTCTACTATCCGTCTGAGAATTTGACCACTCTAGATACATCCCATAAGTGGAATCATACAATATTTTTTTGTTTTGTGACTGGCTTGTTTTATTTAGCATAAGGTCCTCAAGGTTCACGCATATTGTAACATGTGTCAGAATTTTCTTCCTTTTTCGTATACATCACATATATGCCTAGCTACGCTGACTTCCATGGCTCGCCTTATACATATGGCAGAATATTATGTATATATATAATCTCATATATATTATTTATCCTATTTAGATATATGTGATATGTAATATATGTCATATTATATCATATATATGATATATAATATATATATCTATCACATTATATTACATATATGATATCTCTATCATATATATCACATATATCACTATCTATAAATGGTGGTGGAATTATATATGTATCATACATATATAAATGGTGGTGGAATTATATATATCATACATATATAAATGGTGGTGGAAATATAAATATACCACATATATAAATGGTGGTGGAATTATATATATATCACATATATAAATGGTGGTGGAATTGTATATATTACATTTACATATAAATGGTGGTGAAATTTAACCTCTGTGATGAGGTTAGCACAAATGCCATCGATTCAGAGAAAAGTGCAGGTGGTAGAGTAATAGTAAAAATATCTCCCTGCAGGGAGCCCCCAAATGAGAATAGATTTGGTTCTTCTAAGATGGTTAGGCTGTCTGTCTTTTAAAGATGTACGTTTTCTATTCCTGTATGCACTTATTGAATCTCTATTGGCAGTCTCCTGTGTGGTGTACAAGGCATGGTGATGAATATTTAAAAGTGCAATGACTCCATTTTTCATAACTTTTATCATTTAGAAATAATGCAATAATAATAATTAGTGCAATATGGCATGTAGAGGAAAACAGTGGCCCAAAGCAGATGTGATTGAGTCCAAGGGGTGCAAACACTGTGACCTTTGCATGCTGAGAAGGGAGAGCCTTTAACTCAGATGCATTCTGGGAAGGCTGCATGGAGGAGGGAACATGTTGTGGTTGGATTCTGAGGAATGCCTTTTTTGAGAGTCTGTACTGGTGTATTTCTTTGTTAGACATTTTGATGATTTCTCAGCCAGGACAAGAAAAAAACATGACATTTGACTCAAACTAACTGCTGCTACAACTGGGGTATGGGAGTTGACATTCATCATTTTGACTTTAAAATCTGAGACTTTCTGAGTCCGTTTAGATTGAAGGTTTCATTTTCCCAGAATTGTCACGGAGGGAAGGAACAAAGCCACACACTTGCAGTACAACTGAGAAGAAACAGTTACGGAAAAAGGCTTGCAACGTTTCTCTTTTTCTTCATCAACTTTATATCAAAGTATTTTTTTTCGACCAGATTCTCATCTTTGAATCATAATCCACTAATCTTCAGGGAATTTAAGAAATGAAGGGGCTGGTGCTCCAGCAAAGATGTGAGTGGAGAGTTTGCAGCAAAGGCTCAACTTATATAAAAAATGAGAACCGGAGCAAGAAAATCACGTGACACCCATACAGTACGAGTGAGACAGGTGGTGGTATTTATTTTTTTTGGCGGGGGGGGGGGGGCCATGGGTTAAAGATTCAACAGGAATAAAAAGGAAGTAATTGAGACTAGTTTGCTCACACGATGCCTTGTAGCACAAGTTAAATAAAAAATAAGGGAATCTTGGACACATTTCTTTTTCGTGAAACAAGGAAACCGCTTCATGAAACAATCTGGAAGCCCAGAACAGTGGGGATATGACTGCTTGGGGAAGGCTCATCAGGCCAGTTATTGAGGAGTATAGAAAAATACCGAGGCTGAGAAGACATAAAGTATGAAAGGAGATGTGTTTCTAAATGCATTTCTCTTATCTTATTCATAACGTCACAGTGCTCGGCTCAGTTCTTCACACAGAGTAGGCAGCCGATTTCTGTTGAAAGAATTCATTCATTCCCTTATTTAATTATTCAACAGAGATTTATTGAGCATTTCCTAGGTGCAGGCAGGCAATTTTCTAGGCTCTGGGAACATAGCAGTATAGAGATACGCTGCTATATATGGTCCAGAAGGAATTTACCAGCCCCAAATACTCTCTCTCTCTCTCTTTCTTTGTCTTTAATGTATCTATTCAGAGAGAAGAGAGAGAGAGAGAGAGACAGTTCTCTATATAAAGGGAATATAGTCTGTCCTATCTTCTGTAAGAAAACAATTCTTGGTGAAGTCAGTCAATAAACAAAATAAAATAAAAAGTATTAGCTGGGTGTATCGTCTAGAGAAAAGAAAGAAATCTGGGAAGAAGGATTGTATTACTTTGCTCTGAGACTGCTGAAACAAATGACCACGGACTAGGTAGCTTAAACAACAGGAACTTATTATGTCACAGTTCTGAAGTCTAAGAGCAAACTCAGCAGGGCCACACTCCCTCTGAGGCACTGGGAAGGGATCTATCCCAGGCCTCTCTCCTGGCTTCTGGTGGTTCCTTGTGGCTTGTGACGGCATGACTCTAATCTTCACATGGCATCTTCCCCGTGTCTCTGTCTCAGAGCCCCAATTTCTTCTTTTTATAAGGACACATGTCCTGTTGGATTAGGGCCCATCCTATGACCTCATCTTAATGGGAGTATCTGCGGAGATCCCATTTTCAAATACGGTCACGCCGACAGATCCCAGAGATGAGGACTTCAACATTTTTTGGGGAGACGCAATTCCACCCATGGGAAAGGGTAAGGGGTGGTGGGTTGCAGATTCATAGGGTGGTCAGGTGAAGCCTGATTTGACCGTGAACCTGAAGAAATGGAGGGAATGAGCCATGCAGATATCTGAAGAGAGAGCCATTTGGGCAGAGAGTGGGAGAATACTCTGCATGTTCCGAAAACAACAAGGAGGACCATGTGGCTGGAGCCAGGTAAGAGAGACAGAGAGAGAAAGAGAGAGAGAGAGAGGGAGAGAGAGAGAGAGAAAGAGAGAGAGGGAGAGAGAGAGAGAGAAAGAGAGAGAGAGAGGGAGAGAGAGAGAGAGAAAGAGAGCCCAAGGGATTCTGAAGTTTTCCCTCTATATGAGATGGAGAGCCTTTGATGGGTTTGAGTAGCAGCGTGTCATACTCTGTTGTACATTTTGAAAGGCCCCTTCTGATGGCTCTCTTGTGAATAGACTGAATGGGGGTGAGGGCAGAAACGGGGGCCCATTGCAGGAGAGACTTGACAGTGGCCTGGAGCACAGCGATGAGAGGCGATTGGACTTGGGACACACCTTCAAGGAGGAGACAGCAGGATTGGGGGGTGGATTGGACATAGGATATAAAACCAAGAGGTGACTCAATGACTCTTAGGCTTTTGGCTTCTGCAACTGAAAAGGTGGATTTGCTGTTTATTGAAATGGGGAGAATAGGTTTTACTGGGACAGAAATAAGAGTTGAATTTAAGTTATGCAGAGTTTGAGATGAGGTTTGGCATCCAAGTGGAGATAGCAAATAGGCGGTTGGAGATACGAATCCAGCTTTCAGGAAGTCTTCAGTATAGATGGTTTGGGATTTAATCACCAAGGGAATGAGTAGAGCTGGAGAAGGAACTCCAGGACTGCACCTTGTATTCTCCAGCATTTAGAGACTGGGGAGGTGAAGCAGAACAAGCAAAGGGGACCAAAAGTGCATGGCCAATGGGGTAGGAACAGAACGAACAAAAGAGAGGATTCCATGGAGTTAAATGAAGGAAGTGTTTGGAGATGGCGCAGAGAATCTGTGTCATGTACAGTAAGGACTAGATACCGACCATAGGATTTGGCAATATGGAAATAACTGATGACTTTGATATAAGGATTTTTAGGGAGCAAATGGAATGAAAAATAGATCATAGTGCGTTCAAGAGGGCCTGGAAAAGAAATTGTCCACATTCAGCATCTCCAACTCCTTTAAAAATTTGCCTTTGGCCAGGCGTGGTGGCTCACGCCTGTAATCCCAGCACTTTGGGAGGCTGAGGGTGGATCACGAGGTCAGGAGATCGAGACCATCCTGGCCAACACAGTGAAACCCCATCTCTACGAAAAATACAAATAAATTAGCCAGGCGTGGTGGCGGGCGCCTGTTGTCCCAGCTACTCGGGAGGCTGAGGCAGGAGAATGGCATGAACCCAGGAGGCGGAGCTTGCAGTGAGTCAAGATTGCGCCACTGCGCTCCAGCCTGGGCGACAGAGCAAGACTACGTCTAAAAAAAAAAAAAAGAAAGAAAGAAAGAAAAAAATTACCTTTACAGGGGGGCAGAGAAATCACTGTTGCTAAAGCTGTATGTAAGGCCAAGGGAGAAATTCTGTTTTTAATGGATGGTAATACAGCATTTTATATTCTGATGGAGACAGTGCAGCAGGGTAACAGTTAATGATGGGGAGAGATGGCAGGATTGGTGAAGCCATAACTTTGACCAGGTAAGAAGTTATGAGATCCAGCATCAAGTCCAGGAGCACAGGCAATTAACCCATAGAAACAGGAAGGCAGCAAAGGAAGGAGGTTCCAAAAGGCAGCTTGGTAGAGAGGGTGGTAAGAGCATATGGAAGGTTTGCTGTTGTAACTTCTGTTTCATCAGATAGATTGGAAGTAAGGGCACTTGTGAAGAATGTAGGAAGTTCTTTAAGACTTGAAGACAGAGGTGATGATGTTAAAGAGTTCTCCAGGTGCACGGAAGAATGACTGGATTTGGGAAATGCAGTCAGATGGCTGAGCAGCTCCAAGCACTTGCTTCAAATTGGTGGTCATTGATTGAAAAATGGGCTCGGGCCAGCATGATTGGATAGATTTCTGCAGCCATGTTGAGCTGCACAGGTTCTGGGTCAGAGAGGGCAAAAAGAGTGATAAATGGAGAGAGGAAAAGGAAGGGAGTTGAGGGAAGATACAAGTGCTGACAAAGATAGATTCTGCAATCTAAGCTGGGTGAGAGGAAGTGAGGAGGAGAGAAGGGTGAAGGACAGTGAGTGCTGATTGGATAAATGGAGCAGGCCCTGGTGAGGTTGAAGGATGCTGCAGTTGGGAGTCATTCAAAAGGACTAGCTGAGAAAGTAGGTGGCAGTCATGAGAGAGTCATTAGGTGCTAGTAATTGGGATAGTGCAGTAGTGGGTACAGTTATTGGTGATAATCAGGTCCAAAGCATGATCATGAAGTGGTGGTTGATAGAAGGCAGAGGACAATACAATTAGAAGCAAGAACAAGGATTTGGGAGGCCAGGCTTCCAGAAAGATCATTGACTTGGATTTTAAATAACCAGGAATTATGACAGGAGTATTATTAGAGAACTAAGAACTAACTCTTGAAGAAATGAGAAGGAGTCTACTGAAGTCTGTGGGTAACTAAAGCACAGAGGGCCACCCTGTGGTGACATCCAAAGGCATGAACTTTGCAGTCGAGCATGTTGGGGAGGAGAGAGGGATAGTGGTTTGAGAATTGCTGTGAGGAGCAGGGAGGACAAACACCACCTTCAGGTCCAGTGGCATGAGAAATGAGAGGGAGAAGCAATAAACACTTCAGAGGTTTGCAGGGAAAACTGTGTCTTTGGCGTGAGCCAGGGTTTAGTCAAATCACGGTGATGGGAACATTCAGAGGAAGGTTCAGAGTATAGGGAGTCTCCTGATATTTGATGAGTTCAGAGAGGTAAAAACGTGTGAGAGATGTCCAGAGTGACAGTGACAAGGGATGAGCAGAGAACCTTGGGCTTCCCATAGTGACTGACTTCAACAGGGATACAAGACATCATGGCTTCCAAAGCAAATGAGGCTGCTGGAGTGTCATGGGGCCATGGGAGTGGGGGCTTTTGTCTGGAGCAAGCGGGGCTGTGGTCCCCACCATCTTCACTCTGCTTCTGGCATTTTGCAGCCTGGAGGGGCAATGACATATCTGGGACTCTGGAACCCTCCTTGTGTTAAGGCCATGGAAGGAGGTCGCCAACACATCTTAAAGTTCTGCTGATACCACATGGAGCAGCCTGAAAGAGGAGAAGAGACCTTAAAATGAGATGGTTTGTTGAAAAGGAGTGATGGTTGGCTAGACCACGAGGGAAGCTCGCAGGCACTGTGTGTCAGGCCTGATATTTAGATACTGCCGGTTGTAACTGGGCTTGGAGTTTCTGTTCAGTCAACTAAACAGAGCCTTATTATCCAAATAGATTCATAATTTTGTTTCAGTATGTAAAGATAAAAGACCATTTTTCCCTAATGATAAACAAAAAGAATGTTTTCTCAGCTGAATAAAAGGTTAAGCTGTTATTCATGATGTTTTGTCTGAAAACCTTTGATAGGAGAAGCTTTGGTTCTTACCATTTATAGCTACATAAAAAAGATAGAGTTTTGGGTAAGTAAGTATAGTTTATGAAAGGAATTTCAACACATATGTGACCTGAACAGAAAGAGTAAAAGAATCAGAGTCAATTCCATAGAAGGGCTGAAATACCTCTTTGGTTTTGTTTTGTTTTTAATTACTTCAGAGATGAGAATCACTGCTTAATTTTCTAGAGTAACAAAGGGAAGGGATTGTGAGAATACGACTTTTGAAATATGCCTTTTAGGATGGGAAACATTTAGGAAGGTGTCTGGAGTCATATGGGGAGAACAGTGGGCAGAAGAATTTTAATAGCTAGAAAGAGAAAACGTTTTATCAAGTCTCTTAACAGCAAGTTTATATCTACATTTCACGTATTTTTCTTAACAGAAAAGCACTATGTGGAAGACTTCCCAACAAAATGGCAGATCTACCTGACTTATACAAGACATTCCTTTCCTATTAGGAACACAGAGAAATTCTGGGTCAATTATTTGCAAATGATGTTTTATAATCCCTCCTAGAGTTGAAGGAAAGAAGAGGATATCATAAGGTGACAGAAGTTAAGAGATAGATCCAGGCCAGGAGAGTAAGTGGGACCTGATGCTACCCCTGCCCTCTGAGGATGTGAGACTCCTACCGAGGCTCCTGGGAATGCGGGCTTCAGGTTGATTGTCTGTGATTGTCTGCGGGCTGAGCAGATGAGCTAGAGCAGACCTGCCGGCATAAAGCCTGGAGCCTGCAATTGCTGCTCCTTTGTTAAAACCACTCCAGCTACTAGTCTAGGGAAAGCGTCAAGGGAGCTGGGCCCTTGGGTGGGAGAAGCAGAAAGTCACCCTTTTGCCTGAGATTTGAATTTCTCAAATCCCAGGCCTATACCACAAATTTAGGCCATCTCCTTTGTGTGAGAAGACTAAACCAAGAAATTAACATAAACAAACTCTTCTAGAAAGATGGAAAGCTTTGGTACTGCAGCATAAACAAATTCGATACTGCTCTATAGGGATTAGTTTTCCAACTCAGAGCACAACAGAGGAAAATATGAAGAATGTTACACTATGGAAGGGAGTCTGCATATACTTTTAAAAACATCTATATTCACTCCCTGGATGACATCATCGAGTATTATTTAAATGTTCCCTTTATACTGTTGATTTCTGCATGTATATCTCCAGTCTGAACCTCTCTCCTTAATTCCAGATGGTTCTCAACTCTAGATTATTTTCAAGATTACACCTCTAAGGAGTCTAATAAGCATCTCAAATATAACGTGTATGTTAGCCAGCCTCCCAAATGGCCCTCAGGAATCTTGGCTCCTGGTGTTCACATCCTGTGTAGTCTCTCCCACAGTATGCTAAGTGTTGGTCTGTGTGATTGATGGAGTAGAGCAAAAGTGATATCAAGTTCCTTCTCAGATTGGGTTATAAAAGATGCTGTGGCTTTTATTTGGGTTGCCCTTGATCTTGCCCTCTCTTGGATCCCTTGCTCTGTGGAAGCCACCTACCATATCTTGACATGCTGGCAGCCCCCACGTGGAGAGGAACTAAGGCCTTCAATGAATAGCCAGCATGAACTTGGCAGGCATGTGACTTTGGAGGTAGATCTTCCAGCCCCAGTTACATTTTCAGATAATGGCAGCCCTGGTCTAAGCTTAACTGTCATCTCATGAGCCACCCTAGGTAGAACCGCCCGGGTAAACTGAGGTCAGACTCTCAACTCTTAGACTGATAAAATAACAAAGATTCGTTGCTTAACCTGCTAAATTTTGGGATAACTTGTTATGCAGCAATGGATAACTAATACAATGTGTCCAAAAAGTTCTCTGGATCTCCCCGCAAGCTCTCTCTTCCTGCAGTTTTTCCTGTCTCTGTAAAGGGCAACTCTATTCTCCCAACAGCTGAGGCCAAAAACTATTCTGGTCTGTGTTTCTGACATTTCACATCCAAGTTTTCAGCAAATCCCTGTTGGGTCTGCCTTCATAATGTATCTGGAATCTGACTACTTCTCATTACCCCAGTTACTCTCTTGCTCTAAGTTGCTATCATCTCCTGACTGTTTTATTATAATAGTTCTTCTGGCCTTCCTAATTTTGTATTTGCTCAATTTCAGTCTATTCTCAACAAAGCAGCCATAGTTATCCTTTAACAATGAAATCAGATCATGATCGTGTGACTTTTCTAATCAAAGCCTTTGAAAGGCTTCCAACATCACTTAAGGTAAAACTCCAAGTCCTTACATGGGTTCTGTTGCCCTTCATTATTGTCTTCTCTGATCTCGTCTTTCCTCGGCTCTCTTCCCTCCAGCCACACTGACATCCTGTGGTTGCTCCAACAGGCCAGGAATTATCCTGTCTTAGGGCTTTTGCACTCATGGTCCCCTCTGCCAAGAATGTTCTTCTCTTCAGTAACTGCAGGATTTCTTTGCTCATTCCCCACTGGACACAGGTGTCTTCCATGGCAGCCCTATTTAAAAATTCCAGCCTCCCTTTCTTCCCTCCACCTTTCCTGGCTTATTGTCTCCATAGCTTTATCATCATCTGTCATTCTATGCGTTTTACATATCCTATGTACTGTCTCTCTTCCTCCACTAGAATGCAAACCCCACGAAGGCAGAGAACTTCATGGGTGCATTCCAGATCCCAACAGCAATGCTTGACAGCTAGCAGCCAGTCACTCAAATAGTTTTTGAAAAAGCAAGTATTATAAACAGGAGAAATAACGTAATATTTAGACAAGGTGGACAAATCTAAAAGACACTATAAAGTAAGTGTATTTAAAATTATTAAAAGTAAAAGAAGTAAAAAAAATTTAACGCACTTTTAAAACCATTCAGGTGTGAAAAACAACCAAGTAGAACTTCAAGAAATGAAAAACATACCAGCCAAAATTTAAAAAAAACAAACAGCCAAAAAAGGATCCATTAAAATCAGCTTGATTAGAGGGAAGATCTGAGGAAACCACCTTGAAGTAGTACAGAGCTATGACAAGGTTAAAATTATAAAAAATAAACTAAATGACTTGGTGTGAGAAGGCCTGGCATGTATTTTGTAGGAGCTCTTAAAGGAGAAACTAGTGACAATGAAGAAGAGGCAGTATTTAAAGAGACAAGGGTAAACAATTTTCTTTCTTTTTTTCTTTTTTTTTTTGAGACGG
>NW_016810571.1:60387-81901 GCF_001698545.2 Rhinopithecus bieti
TTAGTGTGTACCCCATTTTCTTTATCTAATCCACCATTAGATATCTAAAGGATTATCTAATCCACCATTATAGTTTGAGGTCTTACATTCAAATCTTTAATCCATTTTGAGTTAATTTTTGTTTATGGTGAAAGGTGGGCACCTAGGTTGATTCCATGTTGTTTCTATTGTGAATAGTGCTGCAATAAGCATGTAAGTGCATGTGTCTTTTCGGTAGAACTATTTGTTTTCCTTTGGATGTGCATTCAGTAATGGGGTTGCTGGATCAAATGGTAGATCTGTTTTAAATACTTTGAGAAATCTCCAAACTGCTTTCCACAGTGGCTGAACTAATTTGTATTCCCACTAACATTGTATAAAGTGTCCCCTTTTATCTGCAGCCTTGACATGATCATATCTTTAATAATAGCCATTCTGACGGGTGTGAGATAGTATCTTATTATGGTTTTGATTTGCATTTCTCTGATAATCATAAGCGATGATGAGCATTTGTCAGTGACGTTGAGCAATTTTTCTTACGTTTGTTTGCTGCTTGTATGTTTTCTTTTGAGAAGTGTCTGTTCATGTCCTTTGCCTACTTTCTAATGGGGTTATTTGTTTTTTGCTTATTGAATTTTTTAAGTTCCTTATAGATTCTGCAAATTAGACCTTTGTCAGATGCGTAGCTTGCAAAATTTTCTCCCAATCTGTAGGTTGCCTGTTCACTCTGATGATAGTTTCTTTTGAATAGCAAACAATTTTCTAGGTTTGAAAATAAGACATAAATTATTGGATTTACATTTTTGGAATTTTGGATTTAAATGGCATGTAGAGTTTCAAGTAACATTAAAAAATAAGCTCTACCTGGAAACAGTAGATTAACTGTCTAACATTGAAGACCAAGGAAAAAATCCAAAATCAATGAGAATAAAAGATGAAATACGTAAGGAAGGACAACCATGAGATAGGCAGACTTTTCATAAGCAATATGCCAGCCTACAATGTAATTATGTCTTCAGTATGCTAATGGAAACAACCATTACCCTAGAATTCTACACCCAGCTAAAAGTATCATTCAACATCATGGCCAAATAAGAACATTTTCAAAAGAACTCTTACTGATGCTTGCTGAAATAACTACTAAAGTGTCAGCTTCAGAAGGAGGAAATTGAACACAGAGGACTGGAGTGGAATTGCAGTTACATTGATATAAAACAAATTGGTGAACATTTTGATAACTCAAAATAAACAATGTTGTATAAATAAGGAGCTAATTTGGAGGAGAGGATTAAAAACAAGGAAAAATTAATATACTAAACACAAAATGGTAGCTTGGAAAAGGAGATCAGAACTGAACTGTTTCTGGTCTGGAGATTTTGATTGGCCTGATTTTCTTCTTTAATGTCAAGTATGCATTTTAAATATCTAAAAGAACGAATTAGAATGTGTACTTTTCAAGCTTGTAGAAGGGAAAAGTAGAATGAAAAAACCAAATCAATTTAATAAAAGGCAGGAGAGAAGAAAAACGAAACAAAGAAAAAGCATATTAATCTTAAATGCAAAATAACATAATAGAAGCACAGTTGATCCTTGATGTGGGTTCACTTATATGTGGGTTTTTTTTTCCACCTCTGCCACCCCTGAGACAGCAAGACCAACCCCTCCTGTTCCTCAGCCTGCTCAATGTGAAGACAAAAAATGAAGATTTTTATGATGATCCACATCCATTTAATGAATAGTACATATGTTTTCTCTTATGATTTATTCTTATTATTATTTTTGAGATGGTGTCTCACTCTGTTGCCCAGGCTGGAGTACAGTGGCGCAATCTTGGCTCACTGCAACCTCTGCCTCCCAGGTTCAAGCGATTCTCCTGCCTCAGCCTTCCAAGTAGCTGGGACTACAGGCTCACACTACCACACTTGGCTAGTTTTTTGCATTTTTAGTAGAGACGAGGTTTCACTGTGTTAGCAAGGGTGGTCTTAACCTCGTGATCTGCCTACCAGGCCTCCTAAAGTGCTGGGATTACAGGCAAGAGCCACTGCGCCTGGCCCATGATTTTCCTAATAACATCTTCTCTGTAGCTTACTTTATTGTAAGAATACAGTATGTAATATATATACAAAATTTGTGTTAATCAACTGTTGAAATGTTGTAAGTAAGGCTTTCAGTGAAGAATACGCTATGTGCAGTTAAGTTTTTGGGTGGTTGAAAGTTGTATGTGGATTTTTGACTGTGTACGGGGTTGGCATTTCTAACCCCCATGTTGTTCAAGGATCAACTGTAATACTAAATGTACCAGCAATCATAATAAATATAAATAGCTTAACTTATTAGTTAAAAGAAAACTTTTCAAATTGGATGAAACAATTTTAGTTTCATGTTATTTATAAGAGAAATTATTAATGGATTGACTTAAATATTGATTTCAGACATAATGGCTCAAAAGTTTGAAAAGAAGTGGACAAAATATGTACCAGGTAAAACAAAACAAAGAAACTTTGAGTAGTGAAATTTTATTAGATGAAATTGATTTTAAGACAAAATGCATTGGTGTGGATAAAACACATTACTAGTAATTAGCAATTTTAATTCCTAGTAATTACTAGTAATTAATTAGTAATTTTAATTCCTAGTAATTACTAGGAATTAGTAATTTTTACTAGTAAACACATTACTAGTAATTAGTAAAAGCATTCATGAGAAAGCTACAGAAATTCTAGTCTAATGATACAGACTTAAAATATAAGGGAAAATGGGCTGGGCACAGTGGCTCATGTCTGTAATCTCAGCACTTTGGGAAGCCAAGGCAGATGGTTCACTTGAGGTCAGGACTTCAAGACCAGCCTGGCCAACATGGTGAAACCCTGTCTCTACTAAAAATGCAAAAATTAACCGGGCATGGTGGTGCATGCTTGTAATCCCAGCTACTCAGGAGGCTGAGGCAGGAGAATTGCTGGAACCTGGGAGGCAGAGGTTGCAGTGAGCTGAGATTGAACCACTGCACTCCAGCCTGGATGGCAGAGTGAGACTCTGTCTCAAAAAACAAACAAACAACACATACACATACATTGGAAAATGAACAGAACTGTAAAGAAAATTAATTAACACATTCACAATTATAGATGTCAATATATCTCTATCAGAAACTAGTAAATCAAGAAGACAAAGGAAGACTCGATGTCTGTTCTTACATATATATCCATGAACAACATTTCCCAGTGTTTTTTTCAAGCATACAGAACAGTTATGTTTACTGACTATGAAGACCACATAATTGATACTGTACTGAATGTATTTTTGACTACCATACATTAAAATAGGAAATCATTTTAAAATAATAAATAAAACCACCTATTCTTTTAATAGATACATTTCCAAGAAGTAGTTAAAAAATACTGAAGTTCTGAAATAGTTAGAATCACACAACAAATCGCAGCAATATATATGGGATAGAGATTTATATACTAGAAAAAACAAAATGTTGAAAAATCCATGAATTAACCATTTGACTCAAAAAGTTGGTAAAAGAGAAAACCTCAACAAAGAAGACATTGTAATAAGAAGATATTAAATAAAGAAAGAAATAATAAGGAAGGTAAACAAAAGTAGTACATATGTCTATTTTTTTAATTAATTAATTATTATTATTATTTTTTGAAATGGAGTCTTGCTGTGTTACCCAGGCTGGAGTGCAGTGGCAGAATCTTGGCTCACTGCAACCTCTGCCACCCAGGCTCAAGCGATTCTCCTGCCTCAGCCTCCCCAGTAGCTGGGACTACAGGCATGTGCCACCACGCCTGGCTAACTTTTGTATTTTTAGTAGAGATGGAGTTTCCCCATATTGGCCAGGCTGGTCTTGAACTCTTGACCTCAAGCGATCTGCCCGCCTTGATCTCCCAAAGTGCTGGAATTACAGGCATGAGCCAAAATGCCCGGCCAGTGGTGCGTATTTATTAAAACAGAACAATGTACAAAGAAAACATAAAACTCACTATACATCTCATTCTGCGCCAATGTTTTTTATTAACACTTTTGTGCAAATCCTTCCTGTTTTACGCAGAGATGGAACAAATACTCATGCTATGACAAAGATGGAGGAAGGGAATTGCTGTCTTTCTAAACAGACTGAATTTCTGAAGCAGGAAATGTGGTTTGCAAGAGGCAGCTGGGAGAAAAGAAGACTCCTACTCTATTTCTTGGTCCTGGCCCTTGGGCGTGGGAGGAATACACCAACACGAGACAGTTGCAGAAGTCTCAGCGGACACCTGGGTTTCTACTGGGTAGGAAAGAGGCAAGGGCTTTCAGAGAAGAGACTGAGGATATAGGGAAGTGTGCTGGTCATAATCAGGAATTCCAGAGATCACACTGAGAGGGGTTAGAGGGCAAGGGGATGGTGATGAATGGATCAGTCTGGAGAGAGTCCAAAATACAGGGAAGAGAGCTTCAGTGATAATGGATCATTTTAGCACAGTTGGACACCTGAAAGGGACTGTGATCCACAGGGAGGAGGGGTGTGACATGGTTGTTCCTGGTCATCTTTTAGAGAACTGATAAGTAATCAATTGAAGCTGTGGTCTTCAAACTTGAATAAGATGGGGAGGGGGTCTTAGAGAGAGAGAGAGATCTTTCCTAAAACTCAAGAAGGTTGCTGGGGAAGGGGATGAAGGGAGAGGGAGGCTGCTCTACTCGCCATTTAGTCACCCTTACGGTTTCTCTTTCTGTATTTTCTTCTAATTTCTGGTCTACTGAGAACACCTCTTCTTATTGTTTAGTATAATTATGCATTACTGTATTTAAACATTCTCCTGGCAATTCTAGGAATGGGGCAGGAAGCAAAGGCTGTGGCTTGAACTCAGTGTCCCATCTAGATCTGAAAGCAAAGCTTCAGTTTGGTCCTTATTTTCCCTTGATTATGGGGTTCAAGTTCTCCTTTCTGCTTAGCTACTTCAAAAAATAATTTTCTCCAAAGGTTCCTGATTAAAGCCAACTAAGATGAACAACAGAGCAGGGGAGGATATCAGAAAAAAATTTAAATGAAGAGCGTTGAATTAAGTTACATTTGTCATTCTATCAATCATATTTCCCATGTCACTTCTGAAATGTCCTTTGTGCTTGGCCTCCACAAGACCTGCAGGAAGAGGTTTACTTCCCCTCAAGACCTGAATGTGCTCTCTGTGGCCCTAGTAGGAGTCCTTATACCTACTGCAGCCACCTTCTTTGATTAAAATTCGTTTCTGTATCTCAGATGACTCAGGCAGGACGTGCCTGTGCAGTTTTACAGGTGACAGTTTTTCCGAGTGCTCACAAACTCTGTGTTTTACAAGTGCATTTGTTCCTTGCAGACTTTTGGCTGCAGTATAAGCTCGGGCTGAGAAAGAATAGTTGATTCTGGTTATCAAAGCTTTGTCTAAATAAATGAGGACCTCACTATATCTCTCTTGGCTATAGAGCTAGGTATATGGACAATCCATCTTGGAGACTCTCCAAAGTGAGGATAGTTATTGAAGTCTAAAACAAGACCTCCTTATAAGGAAGTTTCACCTAAGAAGAAGGCCCCCAGCGTTGGCTTAGCAAATAACATTCTAGTGTAGCTCCAGGATATTGGAGCCAACTATGATTCTCCCTGTCCTCAACCAAAGACCTAGCCTGGTTTTTATAGGCCAGACATAAATCTGAGAAAGTGTTTATAAAATAGACTGGGTCTATCTGGAAGGCTTGAAAAACAACTTTTATAGGTTCATTCTTAGGAAATCGATTTGAGGATATTTAGAGAAGTTGCTCTTGTATGAAATGGAATCCTTCTCACCTTATCTCCCCCTGTCCAGTTGGGGTGCGTGATTCATTTAACAAAACAGCACTATTAATTTCAGGCTCCTCATACTCTTATGGGCAGGGAGACTTGCCTTACTGAGCCCACCATTAAAGGGCAGAGAGAACCTTTATTAAATATTTATTAGTGGATCTCAAATCTCAATGCTTACCTTTCTACCTGGTGACACCACTTCCGGTTTGTATTCCCTCTTGGTATCCCAGGATCTTATCCATTGAAATTTTGTGCTATAAGTTCCTCTGAAGCACATTGGGCTAAACCTGCCAATTATATAGTTGAGGAGGCTGAAGACCCTAGAAAAGGACCCTCTTCTTTCAGTAAACACCAAAACATGATGCTTGACCCTTTGTGGGATACAAAAATACATGGGTCGATGTCCTTGTCATCAGTGATTGTTACTTATGAGAAGTGTAGGAAATAATTGTAATATGTGATTGTAATATGTGATGTGATGAGAGTTGTAAATGGGCTGGGTGCGGTGGCTCACACCTGTAATCCCAGCACTTTGGGAGGTCGAGGCGGGCGGATCAGGAGATTGAGAACATTCTGGCTAACATGGCGAAACCGCGTCTCTACTAAAAATACAAAAAAATTAGCCAGGCGTGGTGGCGGGCACCTGTAGTCCCAACTACTCGGGAGGCTGAGGCAGAAGAATCGCTTAAACCCAGGAGGTGGAGGTTGCAGTGAGCTGAGATTACACCACTGCATTCCAGCCTGGGAGACAGAGTGATGCTATATCTCAAAAAAAAAAAAAAAAAAAAAAAAAAAAAAAAAAAAAGAGCTGTAA
Organism: Rhinopithecus bieti; assembly: GCF_001698545.2. Classification (NCBI taxonomy): domain Eukaryota; kingdom Metazoa; phylum Chordata; class Mammalia; order Primates; family Cercopithecidae; genus Rhinopithecus; species Rhinopithecus bieti. The sequence goes on from NW_016810571.1 coordinate 66,987, forward strand.
ATGAAGGAAAAATACAAAATGCATTTCGTATTTAGGTAGAAATTAGCACATTTTGAGGGGGCAGGGTAGCAGGAGAAGCAACCTGGTAATTATTATTATTATTTATTTCTCATTTTTTTCTTTTAACTTTTATTTCAGGTTTGGGGTGCATGTGCAGGTTTATTATGTAGATAAACTGGTGTGACAAAGGTTTAGTGTACAGATTATTTCATCATCCAGGTACTAAGCATAGTACCCAGTAGGCTTTTAAAAAGCCTCCTCCCAACCACTACCCTCCTCCCAACCACTACCCTCAAGTAGGCCCCAGTGCCTGTTGTTCCCCTCTTTGTGTCCATGTATCCATGTGTTCTCATTATTTAGCTCCCACTTATAATAAGTAAGAACATGCGGTGTTTGGTTTTCTGTTTCTGTGTTAGTTTACCAAGGATAATGGTCTCCAGCTCCATCTATGTTGCTCCAAATGACATGCTCTTGTTCTTTTTTATAGCTGCATAGTATTCCACAATGTATATGTACTACATTTTCTTTATCCAGTCTAATGCTGATGGGCACTTAGGCAACCTGGTAATTACTATGATGTACTTGGCGTTTAAGGGCAACTGGGTGAGTCTTGGGATTTTTGCCCTCTGCAGATGGGAGTTACAAGAAAATCTACTATAATCAGAAATCCTCTGGCATGGAAAGGAAATACTAGGAAGTTCAGTTTGGTCAGAAAGTAGACCAAAGTAAGAAAAGAATAATAAATAAGGTTGGAGAAATGGATTGGGACAAGATTACAGGTGAAAAAGGATGGCCAAGACATTGAGCAGGAGCCAGATTTCAGGGGGCTAAGCAGTGAGTGGTTGATGAGAATACGGAGACAGACAATGAAAATCCTTAGGAGTCATTTGCTAATAGAGAAAAATAAAGATTAGTAGGTAGTTTGTGGGGGAAAACAATGTCTGCAGGGAGTGAGCATAGGTAGAGAGGAAAGTTGCAATGAAACTAGTTGCAATGAAAGCCAGGATTTTCTGATGGCTAGAACCCTAGTGAGGGTGCAGGCTCTGCTCCTGAATGCATTGGTATGGCCAGCATTTCCCGGAATCTAAAAACCCACAGGTGCTATTTCATCTCTCATGTCATCACTACAAATCTTGAATTTAGAAATCTAGAGCTGAGCAGAACATTATGGTGCTAAGAATTGCCCCCAGGTGTGTGGGACACTTGGATGACGTACAGACTGATAAACTGCACACCAGGGTGGGCTCACAGCTCTGTACTCACGCGTCATCTGGGGACACTGAGGCTGTGCAGTGTCATGATGGGAGGCATTCACAAGGATCTGCAAAATATAGCGAATAGCCTTTTGGATTACCCTGACTCTGCAGATCACATCAAAGGAGATTAAGTTGAAGTGCTGCCCTCTTTAGTGAAGCACTTGGCAAACGTCTCAATTCTTTTAGAGATGATTTTGAGTTTTGGAGAATTAAGTCTTTTCTTTCCCCCCAAGCATATTTCTCCCAGTTTTCAAAAGGTTGGTTACTTGCAGGAAATTTAATCCACATGTTTATGATTCACTTCGACTCCAGTCCTTTCAAATTTATCTTTGGAGCATGAGTTGGTACTTGAGAAACCTTTTAAAGTTCAGGACTTTTTAGAACTGGAGAGTTATTGTGCTGGATGTGTCTTGAAAACACGTATCAAACATTTTCATAAAATCAAAACTCAGAGTTTGGAGGGTGGTCTGAATGTCCCAAACGCCCAACTCTCGGCAATGTATTTCCAACAGCTGATCTGTAGACAAAGGACAGTGTAAGTGTGCAAAAAGCTGCTTCACTGAGTGGTAAAGGAAGGGTATCTGTGTTTACAGGAGTGCCATCCCAGTCTCTTAAAATATTCCCAGAAACAGCAGGCCTGGGAAGCATCATGACATTTGTGTCCTTCCTGGTAGGCAGTCTTGCTTTTTATTATAGTTTCTTCTGCCTAGATCCTTGGGCCAGCAGAACAATTCCAGATCACCTCATGTCTAGTTCAACCTCTTCATTTTATAGGTGAAACTCAAAAAGGTTCAATGTCTTGCTCAAGGTTTCACACACTTCACTGTTAGAATCTCTTCAACTTTCCACCACGTCCATTTCATGCCAATGAGAAGAAGCTGTGGTGAGAGTCGAGGTCATTTCACTGGGACTGGAGGTGGAGTGCGGGCAAAGTGGTGCAGGCAGTTTTTGGTGGGTGGAGAGAAACTGAGCACTTCCTTCCACCTGCTCTGCCCTCTTTGAGTTTCTTTCACTTTCAGATTATCTGTTAGCTTTGGGTCACTTCTCCCCTTTGGGAGATGGGGTTTCTGCAAAAGGATACTGATGGAATGGGTTCTTAAAGTCTGACATCCAAAGAGGTGTCACTTGGGAAGGGTGGAGTACTCCGTTGTGAAGTCCTGTTTCTGCAATCTTATTTAAGGGATACTGGGATCCAGCTGATTGCTCTGTAAACAAATGCCTTCACTGCTCAAATGGATACATATTTCCTGTTCCAGAACACTAATGCTTATTTGATGAGTCAATGGGTGACCATTCTAAGTATGTTGGATCCACTCAGTCACTGCAGGGGAAATCTATTGACCTTGGATACACACTTTGGCCCAGAACGGCTACACTTGGTTATTTAATTTAGTTGTAAAAATGTGGGAAATAGATGCATATCAGCAAAGGTCTTGGTCTTTGTTCAGCAAGGAAACTAGTGAAATTTATGAAGGGTTTTTATCAGACTGAGGTCAACGGAATATATTCACACACATGCCATTTAAAATAGCATTTATTTGTTTTATAAATGATTATAAAAGTACTGTATGTTCATTGTGGAAAACTTGAAAAATGCCAAAAGTATAAAGAAGAAAAAATAAACAAATCACTTATAATTTCACTACTTAGAGATAACTAATGTTAACATTGACATTGGAGAGTTTCCTGATTTTTTTGTAGTGGATTTACAGATTTTATTTTTTCTTTTACAAAACATACATTTTCATAGGTTATAAACTTTTTTTATTTTATTTTATTTTAGTTGTAAAGATCAAAAGAGAAAAGATGTTTCATAAGCCTCTAAGACCGATAGCTATGGTATAATTGGGTCTTCAGAACTCGTATGAGATTCAACACATTTTGGGCCCTTCGCAGGTCCCGAAGCACTTGAATTCATAGATTTTTTTTCTCTAAAGCACCCGCTATTAATGTAACTCACTAATTCGGCCTGGGTTGCTTTCCTTTCTGTCTCTTACTTCTCCTCGCACCACTACTTACCGACCTCCATTTTCCTCTACCTAGTAGCTTCTTCTCACATCATAGCTTCTCATTTCTTATATTTTTGGTTTGCTGTGACTCACACACAGCCCCGTTCTACCTCATGGCCTCTCTTTCCACATACCATTTGTGTGACATTTTCCAGTTCAAGCGATTCAGAGAGAGAATCTGATTTATTCAGCCAATGACTCTTTTTTGAGTACATCTTGCACACAGGCTCGGCCGTAAGTTGCCGGCCAGTTAGGACAATTACTTCTCTAACCCATTTAGGTATGGGCAGATGATGAGGAAGTTCAGCTAACATTTAGCAAATTATACAGAAGACAATAAATATTTATCCCAAATCCTGCCACTCAATAGTGACTACTGTTAATATTTTTGTGATTTTTTTCCTTTTGGTCTTTTTTTTTTTTGAGACAGAGTTTCGCTCTTGTCGCCCGGGCTGGAGTGCAATCGTGCAATCTCAGCTCACTGCAACCTCCACCTGCCGGGTTCAAGCAATTCTCCTGCCTCCTACTCAGTCTCCCGAGTAGCTGGGATTATAGGCGACTGCCACCATGCGTGGCTAATTTTTGTATTTTTAGTAGAGATGGGTTTTCACCATGTTTTTCAGGCTGGTCTTGAACTCCTGACCTCAGGTGATCCACCTGCCTCAGCCTCCCAAAGTGCTGGGATTACAGGCATGAGTCTCCACGCCCAGCCAGTCATTTTTAATGTAATTATGTATGTGCCTATATGTGTATGCATGTGTGAGTATATGTTTTAAAACTTGATTACATTCTGTTTTTTAGCTGAACGTTATAGCTTAAAATATTTCCTTATACTTTTAGCTTTTTTTCCAAAACCTGATTTGTAGTGGTATACAGTAGTCAATTTTATGGGCATAGCAATACTCTATTTCACAGTTTCAGTATTACTAGGTACTTTCTGGTGTCTGCCGTGGGAAGAGCTTGCATCCTGTGTCATATAATGGCGATATTTCCTAACGTTGGAAAAGGTGTTCTGTTTCTAGGTGGCCAAAAAATGCCAAATATGGTCTCAGGTGGATAATGTAGTTTTATGATAATGAGGACACATATTCTGTCTTTTTTTTTTCAAAAATTTTTTTAGACCATATGAAATCTATTTTGCCATATAGCGTCAGGAAGTAATTTAACTTTAAACATTTTTTTTCCTAAAAGTTTAAGTTACTGTCCTAGAACCATTTATTCACTTAACCATTCTCTCTCAGTTGATTTGGAATATCGTAGGATTATTTCCTTGATTCTCAGATGTAAATGACTGTGAGATTCACCCTGACTTAGAAACCACAGCAAGTTGAAATTCTTTTTTTTTCTTTTTAGAGACAGAATCTCCCTCTGTCGCCCAGGCTGGAGTGCAATAGCACGATCTCGGCTCACTGCAACCTCCACCTCCCGGGTTCGAGCAATTCTGCTGCCTCAGGCTCCTGAGTAGCTGGGATTACAGGCGTCCGCCACCATTCCCAGCTAATTTTTGTATTTTTAGCTGAGATGGGGTTTCATCATGTTGGCCAGGCTGGTGCTGAACTCCTGACCTCAGGTAATCCACCTGCCTCGGCCTCCCAAAGTGCAGGGATTACAGGTGTGAGCCACCATGCCAGCTGAAATTCTTGAGTCACATCCTGATATCAGAAATATTAAAATGAAAGCAATGTGGTACTAACTTGTCATACCAATCTGGGTGTTTCTGGGCTTTCTAGTCTCTTGCATCGACCTATTTTGAAACATATTATTTATCTACTTGTAATATTTATATTATGTTTGTTTGTTTATTTACTCTCATTTATTCCTCTACCCCATTCCCATTCTCTTTCTCTCCACCTCCCATAAGCAATTATTCTAACATTTTAAATATGCATTTGTTTATTTGGCTCTATCATTTTGAATGTGTATTATCATGTGACCTGCGTTGTTAATTTTTTCTGTTGTAGATCTCATTCTGTTGCCACTTTTTAAACTACATCGTATGTGTCTAAGAGCCATGGTGTTGCTGTTTCTGATAGCTGGGTAGCATTCTGGTGTGTTCACAGATCTCATCTCTTGAGAGTTTGTATCATGTTATTGACAGGTTCACTAAGTAAATTTTGAGGATTTCCATGTTTTGTTTTTTAAGATGTTGGCAAACTTTAACGTGTACAGAATACGTGTTCCTTGAAAGTTTGAAAAATTTAATCTGTAAAATAATTTGCCTCTGGTGCCATTTGGGGAGTAGTTGTTAAAATACACACACACACACACACACACACACACACATACACACACACACACCACCCCATCATCCTTTCTGTCATTTTTGATTTATTCAAGTTTTTTCTCTTATAGGGAAATTTTTAAGAATTAATCTTTTGAGAGTATATACTTTTCAAATATAGTAGCCTATAGTTACTAACAATATTTTCTTATAAATTCAGTGTAATCTCTTTTTTTGATTGTGGTTACATTGTTTGTTTATATTCCTAATGCTTCATATTTGTAGTTTTGCACTGGCTTTTTAAAAAGTAACTTCTACTTTTTTCTGATATAAAAGTAATATATGCTTGTTTAATAGGGGGTCTTTAGCCATTCTCTATGTGTGCAATTAACCTTGTCTAGAACTTGTTCTATTATATAATTTTATTTAAAAAAACAAGTTTTAAATCTATTTAAATGCTTTTAGTTTTATGAAATACATTTTAAAATAATTTTATCTTTGTCTATTTCCCTACCTGCATTTTTTAGATTTAGTTTTTTTTTCTATTTTAGCTTATTGAATTGGATACTTCATTCCCATAGTTTCTGTCTTTCTTGTTTAAAAATCTCAGTGCTATTAATTTTCCTCAGTATATCTTTGGCCATAGCCCGTACATTTTACATGTTCTGTTCTTCTTTGTCATAATTTTTTAAATAAGCTGTACTTGTAGTTTTTATTTCTTCTTTGTCTCAAGAGTTATGTAAGAGCATTTGACATTTCTAGTGTTTTTAAAAAATTCTTCTGTTATGAATTTCTGGGTTTATTACATTGTGGTTAGAGAATGTGAGAATGCAGTCTGCATTGTTTCTGCTTTTTGGAAAATAGTAAGATTTTCTTTGTGGCTTAATATATGAACAAATTTTGTTAATGTTCCATGGCACTTGAAAAGAATGTGTGTTTCCTGAGTATATCTGAAGTTTGATATACATCTATTAAATCAAACATATTAATGTGTTATTCAAATTCTCTATATCCTTTTCTCTTCCTGCATACATGTGTGTGTGTGTTTGGTCTATTTGAACTGGAAAAGCCTGAAGATGTTATATGAATGGCTCTGCCTGCAACTATAGTTTTGTCAATTTCTTCATGTGTTGCCAGGTTTTTTGCTGTCTCTACTTCATTGGTGGAATTGATGAAACATCTCCCTACATTTGATTAGTTGTGTTCTCTAAAATGTTGAAAGGACAGGCACATCAGGAAGCAAAACATGTCTGTATTTTACTTAGTCTGGTTTGATTGGTGTTGTAGGGGAAATTTTGGCCCTATTCTAACATTAATTCAACCTTGGTTATCATTGGTAGGTGAGTTTCCATTTTTCTGTATCTTTGTATCTTCCTTTATATATTCCTCGATATGTATTTATGGAAGACTTCTTCCATCTATTTCCATTGAACACTGACTATATGTTTATTGGAAACCATTTTAAATTTTGTGTGCCTCTCCCAGTGAAAGGATTATTCGTTCTCACCTCAAAGAAATCTGGTTCTGCCATGTGACTTGCTTTGGCCAATAGACTGTGATCAGAAGTGATGTATGCCACATCGAAGTGCCCTGCTTTCAGCATCATTGCATAGTTTATCACTGTCCTTTTCTCTGCTTTAGAAAAAGCAAGTCCAAGTAGGGGCCATTCTCTCATCCTGGTCCATGAATGAAAACAATCCAGTGTGTCAGCCATAACTGACTAGTATGGACATGCACTGTGTCCGGGGTTCTGTTTTAGGCATTGCAGATCTAATCAGAATGGAAACCAGCATGGGCCCTGTTCGCCTAACACTTATGGAAAGTTGGAAAAGTCTGTATGAAATGCTGCTAGCCACTATTTTTATAGGCCTCAGTCATATTTGATAGTTTTCTTTATATGGATTCTATATACTTCCTATTTGGCATTTCCAAAATATTTTTTGTTATTGTGAATATGATCTTTTTCGCCATGTTATTTAGGAACTCGTAGCTGCTACATGAGAAATCTATAGATTTGTGTTTTTACTTATATTATCTGGACACTTTATTAAGGTCTCATAATTATATAGTTATTTACTAGATATTCCAAGTATATAATCATATTTCAAATCAATTAGCAGTTTGCGTTTTCTTTGCAATGATTATAAACCAAATTCTGTTTTATATCTCTTTGAATTGGACAGATTTTCATCAAAGTGTTAAATAATAATAGTAACAGTATTTTCCCTGATTTTATTAGGAAAGTGGCCAGTGTTTGACTCTTAAATGTGACTTATTTGTTTAAGACAAATCATCTTTGCCATGTTGAGAAGATCATTTTTTGTTTCCAGTTTTCTCCGAGTTCTTATTCTGAATATGTGTAGCATTTTAACAAATGCCTTTTTAGTGTCTACCGAGATTTTTGCATGCCTATCTGTATTTTGTTAATAGATTTCCCAATACTAAAATACGTCAGCATTCCTTGGATAAATCTAGTTATTATGGTGTATGGTTTTTTAGTACACAATTTTGTTCAGTTGTCTTATATTTTATTTAGCACTTAAAACTTTGTGTTTATAATTGGCTTTTTCTATAGTTTTTTTTTGTGTGGGTGCTATCTTTGTGAGATTTTAGTATTAAGATTATACTTACTTGTAGGAGAGACTTTAAATTTTATTTTATTTTATTTTTTTACTATTCAGGAACAGTTTATATTGCATGGGGATTATCTGTTCCTTGAAAGTTTGAACTGACTTGATAATAAAACTGTCTGGGTGTACATCTCTTTAGGAGTAATACTTTAGTAATTTCCTCGGTTTCTTTGATGGTTTTATTTTTCAGATATGTATTGCTTTAGTCAGCTCTGTGGAGGCTCCTTGGACTAGGAGTTGGTTCAGATCTGAGCCTATTGCCTGATGGAAGATTACATCACCTGATCAGACTAGATGTTTAACAGAATTCAGCCTCTTGCATCAGAGTATTTACCTTGAGTGAAAATTTCATGTTAAGTACTTGTTAAGTTGCCTATAGGACAGAGCTGAGACTTCAAGTTGCATGTCTGTTTTTGTTTCTCCCCATTAGCCCATATTTTTATGTGCACTAGAATTTGATGTGAGGTGTGCTTTCACTGTAACAGATATCAAGAAATGAAACTGGTTGGGGTACAGCACACCTAGATCCCTCCTAGCTTTCTAATTATTGGAACTTACTGGATATTCACGAAATAAACTGGAAATTATGAGCAACCCAATTGGTTTGGGTTGCTGTGTTCTCAACAGTCCTTTTGCTGTATATGAGTGGAGTTGGCAAAGGAGTATTCAGGCTGCCTCGAAAGCATTCCCTGCACAGTGAAGAAAGAGTTGCCATTGGTACTAACCTTAAGGACCTAAGTGAATTGTTTTCTTGGAGCTGCCATAGCAAAGTACCACCACAGGGTGACTTAAAACGACAGAAATTCATTGACTCACAGTTCTGGAGGCCAGAAGTCCGAGACGAGATAAAGATGTTGGCAGAGCTGGTCCCTGCAGGTGGGCTGTGAGGGAGAATCTGTTCCAGGCCTCTTTCCTAGCACCTGGTTGTTCTGATGGGGATCTTCGGTGTTTCTTGGTTGTCGATGTATTGCTTTATATTAACATGCTTCTCCCTTCTTCCTGCATCCCTTCACATCATCTTCCCTCTGTGCACATCTGTCTCAGTGTCCAAATTTTCCCTTTTATAAGGACAACGGTCTTATTGAATTAGGGTCCACCGTAATGACTTCATTTTAACTTGGTGACTTCTGTTAAGGCCCGATCTCCAAATAAGTTCACAATCTGAGGTTCTAGGGGTTACGACTTCCACTTATCTTTTTTCAGGGAATGCAATTCAGCCCGTAGTTGTGAGTAGGGCTGCCGAGAGAAGGTAAGTCAGAAGGGCTTTCCTACTGTTGCTTGAACTGATGGCATCCTCTGTTCATGCAATGAACTTGCGTGGGCAGACCATCAGCTATCTTTCTTTCTTTTCTTTTCTTTTCTTTTCTTTTTTTTTTGAGATGGAGTATCGCTCTGTTGCCAGGCTGGAGTGCAGTGGTGCAATCTCGGCTCACTGCAACCTCCACCTCCCAGGTTCAAGCAATTCTTCTGCCTCAGCCTCACTAGTAGCTGGGACTACAGGTGCACGCCACCACTCCCGGCTAAATGTTTTTGTATTTTTAGTAGTGATGGGGTTTCAACATCTTGGTCAGGTTGGTCTCGATCTCTTGACTTTGTGATCCACCCACCTCAGCCTCCCAAAGTGCTGGGATTACAGGCATGAGCCACCGCGCCCGGCCCATCAACTGTCTTTCTTACCCGCTCTACCAGCCATTTCGGTAGATAGTCCTTTCAAAATCTATTAACGGACGGTTCCAACGTTCCCAATGTTAACTTTCCAGGAAATCTTCAGCTTTGGGATTTTCTTTGTCTTTAACAGTGTTTTAGTGGGAGGAGGAGAAGGGCCATAGCAGGCCCTGCCAGCTAGGAGTCAGTTTTTTTATTTTTTATTTTTTTACTATTTTTTATTTTTACACAAGTTATTCTTTCTCCTGGCTCTATTTTCCTGCCTTTTATTTTTTCCCTGTCCCAGGATCAGCAGGTTGCCTCTCCCAGACCACACCTCTGAGAGCATCCTTGCACTGGGTGCTCTGCTGATTGTGGCAGAGCTCAAATCTAGGAAGGCATCATGCACATGGACTGCAAAGGCAAGGGCTTGTGTGGGAGACCATTTGTGGGTTTGGAGCTGCTCTTCACCCTTGGGATATCATACTGATGGTCTCTGCGCAACCTCTGCAGGGATCCCCAGCTGTCTTTATTGCTCACAACTTTATTATCTTCTGAAGGCTTGAAGCTTATAAAATAGCTGTTTTGGCCAAAGCTGTACAATAAAGAATCATATTTGACTCTCACATTTCGCCTCCTCTCTTGCTAGCTAAATAATGTGACATTTCGAATTTGGAATCTTCAAGTTTAGCTTACATTTTTGGCTTTTACTAATTTTATCAAGGTCTTGCTGGGATGTTTGTCAGTTTCCAAAATGCTTTGATATGATCTCATCTTATTCTTGCAATAAGTTGCTTTTCTGCTCATTTTTCATGGCAATAACTCACAGAAGTTACTGGAGGCACGGGGGCGACTTGGCCAAAGTCACACAGATAGCAGTAGAGCCAGGACTCCAACTCAGGTCTGCTGACACTCAGCCCGGCTCCTTTCCATGAGGTCATCCCACTCTCCTGCTACCTCACGGTAAAGCCAAGTCTCAGCTCGCACTCAAGATCCCAAAATACCACCACCTCCTCCCCAGCGCCTTCCCAGATTAAGCTAATAACTGACAGCTTTCCATTATATTGCTCAGTCTATCTAGAACACGGGCTGACAAACCACTGGCTCCTGCCCTGATGTTGCTGGTCTACAAATGTTTTTTACGTCTTAAAATGTCCATTAAAAAAAAAAAAGAATAAAAATATTGTGGCAGAGACATAAGTGGCCCTCAAAGCATTATGACTATTTATTATCTGACCCTTTACAGAAAAGGGTTGCCAGCCCCTGGGTTAGATAAATGTACCTCCCTTTATCTGCTTTTAAATGTCACCTACTCTCTGCTATGGAATGAATAGCCATCAACATTCTTGTGTTAAAGCTTAATACCCATTGTGGTGTATTAAGAGGTGGGTCCATTTGGGAAGTGATTAAGTCATGAAGGCAGAGCCATTAATATGGATGGACTAGTGCCATATTAAAGGGCAGGAGGGAATTATTATAGCTTAGGCCTTTCACAAAGTGAGGACACGGCAACAAGTCACCATCTTGAAAGCAGAGCACAGCCCTCCCCAGACACCAAACCTGCCAGTGCCTTGATCTTGGACTTCCCAGTCTCCAGAATTGTGAAAAAATAAATGTCTGTTGTCTACAAGTCACCCAGTCTCAAGTGTTTCATTATAGCAGCCTAAATATAGGAAGACACTGCCTGCTTATATTTATGAAACCAATTTTTGTGTTGTATTTATTTATTTACTGTGAACTGAAGATTGTTGCTTTGGAAGGTTCAAAGTTCCTGCTTCCTCTCCCCTGATATTTTTCTTCCCCCCTCTATCAAACTCTGAGGGATAGACAGATACAACATGAAATAGACCATCCTTTACAGCTTGTTTGGAAAGGGAGGCAGGGAGGACTTTGGCGTCAAAGACGTGTTGGATCCTGCTAGATGCCTATGAGTAGTATATGCAGGAAGAATACATGTGCACATCAAAGGAGAGGAAATGCTTGAGGACTAGAACTTGAACTCCACAGGAATGTATCTTTTTTGCTCACTGCTATCCCCAGTGTTCAGCACAAATGCCTGAAAAAGATTTGTTGACCAATGAATGAGGCCTGAATTACCTACGAAGATATCGGGTAGGATATTGGAATTCTACTAAGATGTGAAGAAAGGGTAAGACTTGAATAAATAAATGAAAGTGAAGGTTGTCTTTTGGGCACGTTATAAGAAGATATAGCCCAGCGTATGTCTTCTTTACAGATTCGTCACCACTGAAATGAATGAACAGTTGGTGTATTTAATTATTGATTTAGCAGGAAATGGCAGGCCCCAAGTGGGGGGACCTTGGCTTTTTCACCATGTATGCCCACTTCTTAGCAAAGTGTCTGTAATTTAACAGGGACTTGGTGACTCTCTGTTAAAAGGAATAATGACTTATAAGACTATGACAGCTGATTAGAGCCTTAGAGTGGGGAATCTTCCATGCCAGGCCAATCACCTTGAAATTGATCCTTTCTGTAGTCTAGGGGTCCACAAACTAGAACCCATAGGCCCAATCCACACATTCGTTTACCTATTGTCCACGGATGCACTTTCACTGCAGGTGCAGAATTGAGCGACTGAGACAGAGATGACATGTGGCCCCTTGGCCTACAAAGATTAAAATACTTGCTGTCTGCCCCTGGACAGGTAACGTTCACCAACCTGTGCTGAACTTTGGAGAATGGCACAGGAAGTCTGATGCTTTCATGAGGTTGGTGCTGGGTTCTCATGGTTGGCAGGCTGAAATTGTACAGTGCAGAAATCTACTAACGCCCTCAGGTCCAACTCCCTCATCTCTCCTTCGATCTAGAGACTTCTTGGGGATTCCAGTCTTGGCCTACAGTTCTCATGGTCCTGTTCAGGGAGGTCTTTGATTCTGAGGAAACATGGTGAGCTTTACTGGTGTCTAGATGGCTCCCTCACATCCTGCACATTTGCTAAGTTTATAATTTATAATGAGAGGTATCCAGCAAATGATTTCCTCGGTAATTCCCCAGCCTTCTCTATTGCTCGTAACTCTCTAAGCTTCGAAGGTTAGCAGTTTATAAAATGGGATGCTTTGGCCAAAGTTGCATAACAAAGAATTGCACTGGCCTGTCTGCTTCCTGCCCTTCTCCAGGTGGTTGAGGAACATGGCATTTTGAAATTTCAGTCTTCATGTTTAGCATATATTTGCACCTTTTCTTTTCTTTTCTTTTGTTTCTTTTTCTTTTCTTTTCTTTTCTTTTTTGAGATGGAGTCTCGTTCTGTTGTCCAGGCTGAAGTGCAGTGGTGCAATCTCAACTGACTGCAGCCTTCGCCTCCCGGGTTCAAGCAATTCTCCTGCCTCAGCCTCCAGAGTAGCTGGGACTACAGGCACCTGCCACCATGCCTGGCTAATTTTTTTGTATTTTTAGTAGAGATGGGGTTTCACCGTGTTAGCCAGGATGGTCTCTATCTTCTGACCTTGTGATCTGCCCATCTCGGTCTCTCAAAAGTGCTGGGATTACAGGCATGAGCCTATATGTGTATGCCTCCAAAAGTGCTGGGATTATAGGCGTGAGCCACTGTGCCCGGCCCTCCAATTTTATTAATAAATTATCACCCAGGCAGCATCTTAGGCAATTTTCTGGTTGTCCATTAGACACTCTTTAAGCTCAGAATTTAGGCCATAAAGTATAGTTCAAAAGATGCTATAAAGAGTTAAGAGAGTTTCCAAAGAAAGTTGGGTAGACCGTGAGAAACTATCTAGCCCAGGTATGCAACGTTTGTGTGACTTCTGCTCAGCTGTGCCTGGTACTCTATAAATATGCCTTATTTATCTTCTTCATATTTTCATTATTTAATGTTCTTCTTTAAATATATGAGTAAGTTTTGGGACTCCTATATTGCCCAGTTACAGCTCTTTAAGTTTTTATGTTCCAGTATAACTTGAAATGATTTCTGGGCCTTTGGTAATCAATAGTGTTATCACATTGGGGGGATAATATACCAAAAATGTGTGAATTACCCAATAGGCCAAGTACTGAAGCGTGGGATTCCATGGCACAGTAGTTATTAGCCCATCAGGAGGCAAAAGCCATTGTAACTTTCCTTATTTTTAGGGAATCCTGAAGGTCTCATCTTCCCTTGTGCCTGTCCTACTAGAATTCTATGGTTTATATCATAATCTTCCTCAGTACATGGGCCTTTTTGCTCAAATTTCTAAAATTTGAAAACAGTGTCCATAGGACTGTGTTTTAAATGTGAAGATTTTGATTTGAGTGGACATGGGTAATCGGGTATTTTCGTTGGGCAGGATCCAAGACCCAGACACCTCTAGGCAGGGGAGTTGATCCCATTCCCCAGCCTTCTGATCTGAACTGGGCTGGGGCGTGGAGCTACTTTGACTCATTTGCATAGTGACTGAGGGTTCTACTTGGGGATCTATGGGCTGGAGATTAACCCTACTGAGTTTTATGGTTATAAAAGCATTTGGTAGATTGATGCAGGCTCAGAATGAGACCAGATTACAGGAAAGAAAACACCAGAGGCTCTGAAAGGGAACAAACCCTAAGGCAAGAGAGAATCTGAAACTTGAAATGAAAGGTTCAGCAGCAGAAGGAGCCTGCTGGTTCTGGGCATAACTTATAACTGAAACTAAAACTACCTGTTTCTGTTTCAAGCAACTAGAATCTTCTGCATCTTTGGGATTAGTAGAGCATTCAGGTTTGGAAAAAGTGACTTAAACATAAAATAAAATTCTACCTGAATGGCCCAATATTTGTGTGACCTTCTTACTGTGTCTTTAACATAAAACAGAGCAATGCAATTTATTTCATGAAAATACAAAGTCTAGCTAGGTTGAGTTGTAGACAATTCTATTCAGAGGCGCAACACGCATTGTAATTGGTCATATTTTCCTGTTAAGTCCTCACCGCTTTCTTCTTCAGTGGAAAGAAGAAGAAAATATGGAAAAGAAGCCATATTTTACTTTCCCTTTTGGATGGTTACTCTTTTCCTCTCATGCTTCCCTGCCTCTTATTAGTCTCCTGCAGCAAGATAATCTGGTAATTTAAATAAACGAATAAATGTATATGTTTTATATTTTTCTCTAGACACATATAATTAAAAACAGTTTAATATATAAAATATATATACTATATATATACTATATAA